>NC_090265.1:490242774-490545899 GCF_040414725.1 Anabrus simplex
AGACCTCTCCAGATTCATAGACAGCTGCTTGCCATAGGCTACATATCGAATCATAGGTTAGTATAGACTAGTGGTGCACGTACCTTATTATAAATGACAGAATGCATTTTAAGTTAAAGCGTCTATCATAAGGTTTTCTTTTCGAATTCTACCAGTGTTTTCAAATAAACTTAATACTGACGGAAAAAGTACTCATTCAGAGGCTGGACATCGCAGATTGTCTTAGGCGGTATAATCATGAGAATGTGAACTCATTTTATCTTTGTGACCACCCCATGAGTCTTAGTTCCATTCTTGAGGTTTGGCTGTTGATTTTGAATAAAATTCATTTTTACTGACACATTGTAAAACTGCAAAAGTAGCTATTCGGACGTACTGTAAAACAAACTATATATGGTCGAATAAGCCCATTAAGACTACGCAAAGTACATAGAGGCGTGCATTTGCCTTCCTTTGTGCCCACATTTCTTTCATTCTGTTACTGTGGACTTCCTTTCTGTCTTCAGACCAGGTTGTTCCAGTCTTCTTCTTTGGTCTTTCCTCTTGGTCAATTTGCCATTTGTGAAATTTGGATCTGAAGTTTATCCTGTTTTGGACATCTGCTGGTGTAATTCCTGCCTGTTTCAAATCGGTTTTGATTTCGCCAATCCATTTCATTGTGTCTGTTTTAGCTTTACTCCTGTTTTCATAGAATTCGACTGTTTGTTTTGTGAGTCAGTCTAGATGCATTCTTTTAATATGTCCAGCCCGCATTTTCTAATGTCACTGTGAATATTTGCGGGTCCGCCTGGTGGCCATGATCGTTCAGGCGCTGAAGTCTGACACCAGCCGGTTCGAGTTCCGTTGGTCGAAAAAAATGTTCACCATCAGAATGTTGGCCGGCAGGGTAGAGGAGGTGGCGGTATACAATTTCTAATCACTAGATTGCGTGCCTAAAGCCTGGATTAAATTCCAAACCACTCCGCAGTGTTCATATGGAGTGAGGGCATATGGCGCTGTTGATGGTGATTCGTCCGTCGGAGGTCGTTAAGCCTTGAGCAGACCCCTTGGTGCTATTCGACAAGAGTAGGCTATATGCCGGCACCGGGTTTCACCCTATCCCTACTATCATATATCACGTCATTCATTTCATCTCATTAACTCCTCTGATGAGGTTCACGTCAGGAAGGGCATCCGGTCATAAAACCCCACCACGACAGATTCATCTCACCTCATACCCGACCCGTAGAGAAACGGGACGAGGGTTGGAAAAACAAACTGTCAATATTTGCGTATTGTTTGATCTCTTGTCTGCCTCTAAGTTGGAATTGTCCGTTGGTGAGTTTTGGGCCTAGAATTTTTCTTATGATTTTGCGTTTCTTCATCTCATTGTTTTCAATGTCTGCTTTCCTGTTTAAAATTAGCGTCTCTGATCCGTAAAGACATTCTGGTTTAATGACTGTATTGTAATGTCTTAGTTTTGTGTGCTCGGAGATACATCTTTTGTTAGAGATATTTTTGGGGTAGTCGATATGCAGTTTCCATCTTTTTGCATCTAATTTCATTGGCTTTTGTTTCGAGTCCATTTTCCTGAATTGTTTCACCAAGATACTTAAATTGTGATATTCGTTTAATTTTGCCATATTTTGTTTCTATGCATGTTTTTGTCGCTTCATTTTTCTTTCATGAGTTCAGTCTGATTTTGGGATGTAGAAATGTCTCTGGTAAATATTGCTAGGTCGTCCGCAAATGCTAGGCAATCTGTCGCTAGTTTTTTTCAGCCTAAAGTGAATTTTGCGGAGCAATTCCTGTTTGCGCAATTCTTGGATAACCTTTTTAAGGACGCAGCTGAAGAGTAAAGGTGAGAGTCCACCTCCTTGTCTTACTTCCGTTTCTCAAAGGGATCTGAGGTTTCCCCCATGAATTGGACCTTGGACTTCGTGTTTTTCAGTGTCTGTTTTATGATAGCAAATGTTTTGAAGTCTAAACCTTGTTCTTTCAATATTTGGAAGAGTGATTTGCGATCAGCTGAATTATAGGCTTTTTTGAAATCAACAGATGCGCGACTAAATTTTTGCTACAAATTCTTTGATGTCCTAGGATGAGCTTTAGGTTCAAGACTTGCTCTGAAAAAAATCGACCTGGTCTGAATCCTGCCTGATATTCTCCGATTTGTGGTTGTAGTTGTTGCTGTGCTCTATCAAGAAGACATTGCGACAGAATTTTCTATGCAACCGATATTAGTGAGATATCTATGTAGTTGCATACAGCTGTTCTGTCTCCCTTCTTGTGTAGCGAGTGAATAAATGCATTTTTCCAGTCTTCTGGGAGTTGTTCATTTGGCCAAATGTCTCGCATGAATTTAATGATTTCTGTAATGGTGTTTGGGCACGCTGAATTGAGGACTTCCGTTATGATTCCATCTTCACCCAATGCTTTATTGTTTTTAAGTATTTTTGATCTGTCGTGTGATTTCATCTTCATCCATTGGTAATGAATTTGGATAAGTATTTTCCGGTTCTTGTAGAGAAAATTCTTGTGTTGGTTCTGGGCAGCTCAGTAATTCTTTAAAATATCCTGTAAGTTCCTCGCAGTTTTCTTGGTTGTTTAGTACAAACTGTCCATTTTCTTTCTTGAAGCAGAGACTTTGTTGTTGATATCCTATAAGTTTAGTTTAGAAGTTCTTATAAAAGTTTCGTGTGTTGTTTCTTTCAAAGTCTTTCTCGATTTCAAGTAGTTGATCTTTTACAAATTTCCTTTTGGTCTGCCTGACCAATTTCTCTTTCCTCACTGCCAGGATTGTTTTGTAGTTATTCCCCGTTTTTTGTTGTTCCAGTTGTTGTATGCCTTCTGTCGAGATTGGATTGCTTGTTCACATTTCTCATTTCGCCAAGGGTGTCTCTTCATTTTCTGCAGAGGAATTAATGTTTGTGCTGTTGTAATCAGTTTGCTTTTGAGTTGTTGCCAATTTTTGTCTCCTTTCACTCTTAATTCTTCTGTGCGAGATGGTTGGATCGTATTGGGGTCAAATTTTTGGATTAGTGTTTTTTGTTTGTTTGTGAATTTCTGAGGTTTCAATTATAGTTTGATTCTTATTGGGTAATGATCTGAGTCTGTGTTTGCACCCCTTCTGACTTGAACATTCTTAACTTCTCTGTGGTTTGTGTAAGAGATTGCTACATGGTCAATTTGGAATTCGCAGATTAGTGTGTTCGGTGATCTCCAAGAGTTCCAGAACATGAATTTACAGCCGCACCTCTGCTGATCAGACGCGAACCATTTTGCCGTTTGCTGAAAACCAAACGCGAAGTAGATTTGAGTTGGCTCTTTCTCCCTCTCTGCCATTGCGATATGTCCTCTTCTGCCTTCGAGGCTGTAGACCATTTTTCCCTTTACCTCAGTTGATCCGCGGGTGCGAATTTGAGTATGCCTTATTCACACATGTCCTGCATATCTACAGGAACTTCCCCTATCAGCCATTGGAACTGGCGTGTCGGGGTTGAGGTCCCCCACCCCAGTGTCTCACGCAAGATTATGTCTAGCTCTTACTCAATTCAGAGCTGCAAGCTGACCAGGGTTCACGCGGTAGCGCACCGGCCTCTCACCGCTCGGTTCCGTGGTTCAAATCCCGGTCTGTGCTGGACAAAGCGGAGGTGGGACAGGTCTTTCTTCGGGTACTCCGGTTTTCCCTGTCATCTTTCATTCCAGCAACACTCTTACAGTATCATTTCATTTCATTTCATTTGTGAGTCATTAATCATTGACCCAGAGGAGAGCGACAGGCTTCGGCAGCCGGCACAAGTCCTATCCTCGGCGTTAGATGGGGGCTTCATTCATTCCATTCCTGATCTGCATTTAGGGCAGTCGCCCGGGTGGCAGATTCCCTATCTGTTGTTTTCCTGGCCTTTTCTTAAATGATTTCAAAGAAATTGGAAATTTTATTGAACATCTCCTTTGGTAAGTAATTCCAATCCCTAACTCCCCTTCCTATAAATGAATATTTGCCCCAATTTGTGCGATGTGCAGACAGTTCCGTCTGATAACCCGGCAGCCGCTTCTTTGTAACATTGAGTATATAAAATTTTAAGTCAAAATCTGTAATGATTTTAAGCAATGTTTTTGTAACGCATAACCTGAGGTTATTGTAAATTCTGCAAGCATATGCTTGGTACGTTTAGTGTATTACGGTTCAAATTTCCATTTCCCATCGTGTTTTAAAATTATTAACTATACATTTTAATTTCACTTTTTCCCAGCCTTTTGAGTAGATTTAAAGCTTTCAGCGCTCTTGCAGTTGCCGTGTTAAAAATAGGAGTTCAGTTAGGAAAGGTAATTGACTAAGGAATATTTCTGGTGTAGGAAACCTCTACGCAGGCAGAGTACTATCTGCGCACTTTTTAGCGATAGATTTACACCCTAGTGCTGAATCGGTCGACTTCGGTTCGAGATTCGTAGTGGCAACCTTTGAAACACAAACTAAGAATCGCTTATCATCGCTGTGCGACATCTGGCGTACACTTTACGTACTCGTACTGTTGTTTTTTACACAGCAAAGCCAAACTATAGAATTCATGTTAGGAACACGTTTCGCATCGGGAAATATGATATAGTATTATATATTGTGTGTGTGACACAGTTGTTGGCGTCAAGATAATAAAGGTTTCGAAAATTCATATCGATCGATCATATTATCGATTCAATTCAGATTTCATTTCCATTCAGTTGGCAGTATTTACCGGAACCGGCAGTACTCCCTTCTTACTCCTCACCGAGTACAAAAATCTATCACTAAAAAGTGCGCGTACAGTACTTTCATTACGTTCGGCAAGTCATAGACTGTCCTGTTTGCTTCCAATACGTTGTAAGTATAGTCGTAAGACCTTTTTTGGTTGCAACATTGCTATCGGAGCCAATACGTTGTAAGTATAGTCGTAAGACCTTTTTTGGTTGCAACATTGCTATCGGAGCCAATACGTTGTAAGTATAGTCGTAAGATCTTTTTTGGTTGCAACATTGCTATCGGAGCCAATACGTTGTAAGTATAGTCGTAAGACCTTTTTTGGTTGCAACATTGCTATCGGAGCCAATACGTTGTAAGTATAGTCGTAAGACCCTTTTTCTCGTGATAAGCTTCGTAAATCTTCTGCATCACATCTTCCGCAACTACTTGTGCAATGCTTTGTCACTGTCGCTTATATGCTGGTGATAATTAAAATTCGTCAGGGTCTGTTGAAGGGCCTCTTTACCCTAACTGCCTACCTTCATCGCTTTGGTGAGGTTGTTATCTTGGTGGGATATAACATTAAGATTACGAGTCTTTTTTTAAGGATCACGAGTTCCCGTAATATACATGGTACGTGGATAGAAATGGCGTAATTTCTAATTTTGTTGAACCGTAAAACCTCCGTTAACCGAAATAAAGAGAGAGGGGTAGGAGGTTTACGTGATCTCGGACAATCAAAATTTCTTATAGTAAGGAAATGGTGATGTTTGGCGTTAAGATGTAGATAAATGACTCGTACAGTAGTTAACACTGAAATAATTTTTTGGTTGACTGTATTTAAATTATAAGGAATAGGCTGTTTTTGGTATTAAAAGGTAGAACATGACTCGTACAGCAGTTTAAAGTGAAATATTTTTATTGATTTACTGTATTTAAATTAAAATATTATAAGAATAAGGTCACTCCTGTTTCCTTTCGTTGGGTAACCATAAGAATACAGCTTCGTTCACTTTGTCGTGTTGCGATATTTTCATTATGCGTATGTGTTCTTAAACATGTTCACGTTTTTTCTTCATTTCAGTATAGTCTGATTCAATTGATCAATGCCTTTCGCAAAATTTCTCCACTTTTCTTTCTTATGACTGCCTCCAATTTCTCTTCAAGGTTTATCACAATCTGCTTTCGTTTCATTGACATTTTGTCAAGTTGAGAAGCAACACAGGACACACTCACAAATACAAGTACAATCATTGACAGCACTAACAGATTCACTCGAACAATGTTACAATTAACCTCTGTTTGACCAGGCTTACGCAATTGACTCTGGGTTGGTAGTGAGCCAGTGACTCACCGTCATTGACTTTGGTATTTTATTTTTATTTTCTTTGGAAAATATTTTTTTCCAAAACTGAACCAATATTATACCTTTTAAACAGAAAATGCTCATTTCAACTAAACGATATTCCGTTTCACGGGTTTCCGATTAATGGATGTTTTACTGTATCTGAATCTTGGGGTTATGTACGTACAATCAATTCTATATTGTGTTATAAAGGGTTAAATATTTTATTTCTCTATATCTATCTACCTCCGTTTGGTACGTTTACTGTTTACGATAGGTTCAGCGTTCGCGCTCAATGTGTGAATATACTACCTGTCCTCGTGTTTTTCCCTAATCACTTTGAATCACTCTCGTAGCCGTAATTTTCTATGGGTTTTTCCTTTATAGCTCCGAATCCTTTCCAGTTCTTCTTTCTGGACCTTTCCGAAACTTTGTGTCGGCACCGCTGGCTGATTAAGCCCAGTTGTACAGTCGGATGCCCTTCCAGACGTTAACCCTATAGGGAAGCATGTATTCATTATTGCGTGCTTCTGTGGAGGTTAGTCGTGTGGTGTGTTGAATTTATAAGATGATTTGTATATTAACACACACACACACACACACACACACACACACACACACACACACACACACACACACACACACACAACAAACAAACAATTCCCGCTCCAGAGGAATTAAACCAATGCAGCCAAATCTCCGACCCAGACAGGAATTAAAACCCGAGAGCCTCTGAACCGAAGGCCGTGACGCTGACCTTTCAGCCACTTTTCCCATGTTTAAAAATACGAATATTCCTAAAGGTGATGTATCATTTTAGCGTATGGCGTGAGGCGGCGGGAGTGTCCGAGGACATGTTTGGCTCGCCATTTCTGTAGCTACTTTTCCCTCGACACCTCATAGGGGTAAGCTGCATGTACCGCTGTGTGAAGGTGTTGTCTGTGGGTGTAAGTATAATTGTACGGGCTAGGAAAGGGAAGGAACCGACCATGACCTTGAGAAAGGTACTATCCCTGCATTTACGTGGAGTTGAAATGGGAAACCACGTAGGTTTCGAACCCGCATGTCTCCCGAGTACAGAGCTAGCCACCATAACTGGCTGTGCCACAACGTACTGAGCTAACCTCTAGGGGAAGGTGAGGCAAGACCGATGAAATCCCGAACAGGCACACATCCAGCTCTTCTATACTGCTTGAGAAATGGTTCTGTAAGTTAAGAACAGTTCTAATGAAGAGATAGCCCTGAGAGTCTTTACACACAAAAGTGCGGAAGTGAAAGTGATCGATGAAAGAAATGAGGCACGTGCAGCGGTAAAGGCGAGAGTGTCTCACGAAGTTTTGGCATGTTTTGAAAAACGAGAGGAAACACAATGAGGGGCAGAGAAATAGAATTGATGACCTAGAGGGCCAGGCGGGGAGTGAGACCGTTATTAATGATCCGTAGGAAGATTTTTTAAGATGACTGGTAGTAGAACACTGTAGAGAAGAAAGCGAAAGTGTTTGCTCGGTACAATTGGAGCGAGAGTGTTTGGAGCATGGCCAGTTGAGATGTGAAGTACATTACTGACATATGGTATGAAGAGCTCTCTCAAACAACGGGCACACGTCAAATAAGAAGGTTCAATGAACGTTTTATAAAACGTGTGTACGAGAAGGGACGGGAAGGAAAAGCAGACGACTTTGCAATATTGAACGACAGCAGGGTTGTTCACTTCTGGCATGTATGAACCACGAATGGCTAATTATCTCAAATATGTGAATGCCATCAGCACTGTAATGTAAGTTTAACAATAAGGAGGTATCAGTGGACAACGTACAACCTGCATTTTTAAAGATAATAATTCAGTGTAAAATCCATATCTGCCTGATGAACTATTTATTAAGAATCTGATATGCTTAGTAGTACATGATAAAATAGATTAATTAATTAATTCATGTTATAAATATGAAGTAAATCCATATAGATACAAATCATGTATAATATATGAAATATTAATGTCATTTCCTCCCGGCCTGATAAATTTCGAGTGATTCAAAGAAGACCTGAGTCTTACCATGTGCCGTAAGATTTTTCTGCCATGAACTAGAACACATTTCATGCTTATCATTTATATCATAATTGGATATACTGTATGAACATACAGTGAGGCGCATTTATCACGAGGAACGCCGTATTAGCTGAGATGCATTTTTGCCTGCTCCTCACCAGGGCAGTCACATTTCGAATACTGGTGAATGTGTAGGATTTTTTATGGTGGGGTCATGTGAGGCGAATGGAGGAGGATAGGTTACCTAGGAGAATAATGGACTGTGTTATGGAGGGTAAGAGAAGTAGAGGGAGACCAAGACGACGATGGTTAGACTCGGTTTCTAACGATTTAAAGATAAGAGGTATAGAACTAAATGAGGCCACAACACTAGTTGGAAATCGAGGATTGTGGCGACGTTTAGTAAATTCTCAGAGGGTTGCAGACTGAACGCTGAAAGGCATAACAGTCTATAATGATAATGTATGTATGTATGTATGTATGTTGATACTATATTAATTTGTTATAAATATGAAGTAAATCCATATGGATGTAAAATTTATGGAATATTATTGCAATTTCGTCCCGGCCAGACAAATTTCGAATAATTCAAAGAAGACTTCTTGTGAATCAGATAACTATCCATCCCCTGTGTTATGATAACAATATAAGTTGTCGAGGAGGACCAGTTTGTTTTCTTCAGATCCCGAGGGCATGCTGTTTTACTCGTACTAAACGCCAGCACTACCATCTCAGTAGAGTCAATGTACCTTACTTCATAGCCGAAAGCGTCAACATTGCTCCTTAATAGGACGTCGCATGTATTCCGCTGGGATATTCCAGGTCCGAAACTTGCTGCTACCTTGTTCAGAAATCTCATTTATTCTAGTGCCGGATCTGACAACGGATATCCTGAGTGTTTTCCGCTCCCACTCCTAACAGTGTAATTTCAGTAATTGAAACCGACCATAATCCTAGTCCCAAACAGTCACGTGAACAATCTGCTTGTACCATGTGACTTCGTTTAAATATTTCATTTGGATCATTGAGAGCAGCGTTCTCAATAGAATTTCCCAAGTGAAGAATACTATCTTGTTTTCATTCTAGTTTAACAGTGATAAATTTAATGGTTAGGCGAATAGCTTGTCATTTTTAATTGTCTTATTTTTTGTGTCAATCGATGAGTTGAGGTTATTACCGACCTAATTAGCTTAGAGCATTACACATTAAAATACGGTGAGCATGAGCAGATCAGATTTGCTGGACTCGAAAGATACGTGGGTTTGGATCACACTGTATGTGCGATCATCTTTCATGGTTTCCGATTTTCGATGCTTGTGATGGCGATGGTGTTCATTGTCATAAGAGTTAATACAGCTCTTCATCCATCACCTCTTGTCTCTAATCGGGAAAACATGGAATAAGGGTATCTGTAAAAGAAAGGAAAGAGCCACGAAGAATGCTCTAGGCCTCGCAAATCTAATGCCCTCCGAGTCAGAAGAGAACAAGAGGAGGTCACATAGGAAAGATGAAAGTGAGGAGCCTGTCAAAAGTAACTTAAACCAATACCAGACTCAGCTACAGACCCCATGGTTGCCACACTCCCAAATTGAGAGCTTTCAGTGGGGTTAACCTGTCGTGTCTCATATAACAAGCAGGACACACTGTAACTTCTTTCAGCTAGTCTGGTATTGACTCTCCCTTTCAATCCACTGAGATATAATATGTGTGGTTGTATACTACCGATCCTACTCAAGGGGGTAGTTTCGATGGCAAGCCAGTATCTTCTTGTAAGCCTCAATTGATCCCATATATCTCTAATTAAAATGATTCTTAGCTTAGTTTTATTATTATTATTATTATTATTATTATTATTATTATTATTATTATTATTATTATTATTATTATTATTATTATTATTTGTACATCCTTACCTAGACCTGAGGGGTAGATTCCAGTTTTACTGAAATGTTTTTGTGTTGTATTTGTTGACAGTCCTGTCCCTATTATCTGGCTTTTTTCAGTAACTTTGGTTTCACTCCACTGAAATATAATAATTGGGTGTCCTTTGGTTGCTGCGAAGACTATGCATGAACCCTGTTGTGGTGGTGAGGTACCGGCTTGGCGCCTGGCGGATGTAGGTCAGCCCCGGAGCCGGTCCGGGGCGCCCGGGCGTTCAGACGCAATGCGTGCACAGCAGAGCGCAAGGGTAGGCCGCAGTGATAGCGTCTGTCAGCTGAACCATTCACTCATTCATTCATTAGCTTCGAAAGTGCGCTATGAGAACTCCCGCCAGAAACCCTCCCCTTATACTATCTCTCTCGTTCATTACCATTTTCCCAACTCACAAATAAAGAAGTACAATATTCTGTAGCACTGTCACCAATTTACTCTACGTGTTTGTGAATAGAAAAAACAACAACGTATTCGTTTGGAGAACTTGTGTTTTCTTTTCAGACTTACCACTTCTCAAATACTAACAGCGGACGGACTTACCTGGTGGTCGTGGTGGTGGTGGTGGTGGTGATTATTGTATTAAGAGGAAGTACAGCTAGGCAGCCATGCTCTATTAACACCGATCAGAGGGGAAACAATTGAAGGGGTCTTATACTTCGAAAAGTGAAGGTATCCACCAAAGAAAGGGAAGGACAACGAACGGCGTGTAAATGAAGACACCCTAGACGTCGAATGCTCTAATATCATCGGGGTCGGAAAAGAACAAGGGTTGACCAAGGCTGGTCGGAAAGTAAGTGGAAGTGGCCACAAGTAAGTAGAAGCAATATCAGGACTTAGCTAAGAGCCCCGTGGTCGCCCCCCCCCCCAAATTAGGAGCTCCTGGGACCATAGGTGTTAACCTACCACCCCCACCTCCAGGGGGCGGACTTGCCTAATATTGGAGTTACAAAGTTTAGTTCTGATAACTTAATCATATGCACTTCTCCGAATTATGATGTATCAATTCTGACTTTATTCACCGCACCGTTATTCTAAATACGATTGTTAATGAATGAGTAAATGAATGAATGACAACATAAACGTCAGCAATGTTATAAAAAATCCTGTTATTTGTTTAACGGCCCTTCAGTCGCTATCAGTCTGTTGCTGGGCACAAAGTATAGCTTCCGCCCAAGTCTCATTCTCTGCTACTCATAAGGCCGGTTGTGCTTCAGTAGGACACTCTGGCCCAGTGAGGAAAGCAGTAGCAAACTGCCTTTGACACCGCCATTACTGTTTCATATGTGGGAAACTAACACTCCGTTACCGCTTTTAAACACCCTCAAATGTCTGTGACCTCAAGCGGGATCGAACCAACTGCCGTGAGAGCAGAATGGCAACGATTTACTGACTGGTCCTGTAAGGCCAGGCCAGAAGTTTTTTTTTTATCAGATAAACTTATTTTCAGTTGTATTTTTGATTCTACAGAGGTGTTGAAATATTATGGACTACAGTATTATAGTTACTGAAGTTTTGCTTCGCATAGGATGAGACTGCTCTCCTTTGGTTGGACTCTGTGGCTTAGAGGGTAGAACGCTGACTTTCTAAGCCCAACATAGCGGGCTCGATCCCGCTTAGCCGGGTGGTATTTGAAGGTGCTCAAGTAAGCCAGCCTGCAGAACAAACTTTCCGGCACTTCGTCTTCTCGGGAAACTTTAATAGAAGTTAGTGTGACCTTAAACCAATCGATGTTGATCCTTCGTTTAAAATAAATTGTCAGAGAATTATTTGTATTATAGTATTTTGCTAATTTAAACATTTTTTATTAAATGCAATTTTGTGAAATTTTTATTGTCCCTTTTAAGGCTTGTTAAGTCTTGTGGCATCAGCACTAGCTCCTTATAAAGTCGGCCGCGTTTCGAATCCCTACCAATTCATGTAAATGAAAAGTCATGTCCCAGAGGTTTAGATTCCACGCAAAGATGATTTCTCGTGGCATCACGATATGGAGTCATAAAAAGCTTGCTTGCTAGCTTTCTTCCCCGCCCCTCTCCCCCTATAATTTAGTGTTGCACTAGCTCGGACAGATTTGTGGGCGACGATAGGGTAGGAAAGGGAGGAAGCGACCGTGGCCTTAACTGAAGTGCAACCCCCCAGAGTTTTACTAGAGTGAAAATGGGGACCACAGAAATCTATTTATATATTACAATTGGCTTTACGTCGCACCGACACAGGTCTTATGGCGACGGTGGGATTAGAAAGGGCTAGGAGTGGGAAGAAAGCGACCGTGGCTTTAATTATGGTACAGCCCCAGCATTTTTCTCGTGTAAAAATTGTAAACCACGGAAAACCATCTTCAAGGCTGCCGATAGTGGGGTTCGAACCCACTATCTCCCGAATGCAAGCTCACTGTTAGCTACTTGACCTTAACCGCGTGGCCAACTCGCTCGGTGCGTACGTATTTTTTATAATGAATAAAAACAATGTAAAATCATCTTGAATGCATAAATTACCAAACATGATTCACTCGCAGAAAAATGACGCAGATCTGATTATCCAAAACGGACATACACTGTTAGCTCCTTGTCATGAATTCTAAACCCCGAGACCTAGAATATGAATCCTTGGGCCAGTGAATGCGATTTGCGAGGCGGAGACGCTGCAGCGTGGAGCCAGGAGTAGGTCACGTGTGTTATTTGCAGAGGAGCGAGAAGTATATAATTCAATAGACTAGCGCCTGCTGAATAAGGCGTTCAAACGTTCGCGTCACATAATGAGCTCTCATTTGGAAAGATAATAGAAGTCAGTCTTGTTGTAATAATTGTCTTTTTAAAATCAGTTCAACAAGTTAATGCCATTGTGTACTGCAACGGTCTACTTCCACAATGATTAATACGCTTTTACAGTTCAGTAGCGTCAGTATTGTACTTCCAGCCGAGGGGTCATATTTTGTGACTAGAATACACTGGCCGCTTGCGCTCAGGCAGATCCATCCACTTCATCAAAACCCCGACCCTAGTTCAATAGGTTATTATGTATTGATCCGACCATGTAGTATGGTAGAAAGGTGCTACAAGAAACCCGAAAGACCACTAATAGTTCTATTATTATTATTATTATTATTATTATTATTATTATTATTATTATTATTATTATTATTATTTCCTCGTTACGTCCGACTAAAGCGCGTGATTAAACGTATTTAGCTGATGTTGCCTTTTTCTTCTTCCGATTTACAAATAGAGAAGTAAGAGGTATGGTGTGGTTGTTAATAGGCGTGTACAAAAATCAAAGAGATAAAAGCGAGAATCATTGTTTGTTGTGCTTGATATGCGGAGAAACAATGAAAAAGGCACGTCTATTAAGGATCGATTGAGAGACAGGAATAACTTAGAATAAAATATCTTGATAGTTCATCAAAGGTTAAAATAGAAGAAAAACCCCGAATTCCATACGTTTGTCAGACTATTAAACAAGGAGTGGTTTTCAACGAGAAGGACAACAAAATTATCTTGTATGTTATAATAAAATAAAATCTGGCAAAGGGCAGTAAACGAACATAAAATAGGCACCAATGAAAATAATGTGGGTAGAATACTGTACGATTTGTAACACTGTTTAACATATAGGACAAACATTCTGACGATATTGTAAAATGAATATGACCCAAGTACAGAGATTTAATATGTACTCCTGTAGTAGGTAGAAAATAGTAATAAGTATTATTATAAAATGTATGTATGAGAGCAATTTGGTTTATAATAAACTAATAATATCTCCTCAGTCTCTGGTGATCTGAAACTAGGGGCTATTCTGTTCTATTCTGTTCATATGGGTTCAAGTTAGAATGGGATCGCTGAAGCTAACAACAGACACTGTCTTCTGATGGTAAAGAGGACGATTGAAGATCGATTCTGAGACACTAGCACCAGGTATACCATATATGAATATTGTGGACCCTGGGGAGAAGATAAGGAAATTGCAGACTTAGCTTTTCCATTACCGCTAATTTCTGTTATCACTAGACCTAGGATTTCTGTAACCTAAAATCCCTGGAAATATGTACTTAGCCCTAAAAATACTAAAGTATGATATAAAAACTTGGAAATATGACGCAAAATCTATATATATAAAATAAGAGTTCTGTCTGTACATTGCTCAGAATTTAAAAAGGATGGTATTTCTGTATCGGTCGTCTCCATAGTAACAAGGAAATGCACTTTTTAATTTTCCGTAATGTCTGTCTGTCTGTCTGTCTGTCTGTCTGTCTGTCTGTCTGTCTGTCTGTCTGTCTGTCTGTCTGTCTGTCTGTACACGCATCCGGAGGAAACGGGAGAAGAGAATTTAATGAAAATCGGTATGTAAAGTCGGGGGATGAACCACTACAATCTAGGCTATAAATTATTTTATTCACGCTGAGTGAAATTGTAGTTTAGGGGAAGACATGAAATTTAATTCTCAAATATTGATATTATTAGTGGTCCTGTCGATAAATATTACACAACTAAAGTTATATAGAATTAAATTTCCGATAATTTATGTCTTATACATTTTTACCGTACCGGCCATGATGATAACAGATATTCATGAATTTGTATTTTTGTTGCTAAGTTCATATCAACGCCGAACCACAAGAAAATGGGTTAACAGAATTAAATGAAAATCGGTATATAGAGTCGGGGAATAAGAAAATACAGTCTAAGCTATAAACAATTTTATTCACCCTGGATGAAATTGTAGTTTAGGGGAAGGCACCTAATATTTAATTTTTAAATACCTATGTTATTGGTCCCATCGAAAAATTATTCATAACAAAAGTCAGAGAGAATACAATTTCCGATCATTTATGTTTTATTCAGTTTTACCGTACCGACTGTGGTAAGAGTGGTATTTCAGAGTCGGAAGAAAACTAAGTGTGAAGGCCTACAATGTCGAAAGCGCATAGCATTCATCAACATAGAACATTTATTGAACATAACAGGCGACTTCGCCCCTATATATGTTCACATACAGAGTAAAGTAAATAATAGAGAATAATAAAGTGAAGCAATACAAATTTAGCTGACTGCTGCTACCGTCCGACCGTGTCATCCCCCTGGTGAGAAGAAGGCCGCCTTCCCCATGATGACACGGCCGGCCCTAACTGTGGGGCCCTAAGGAAAACCCCAACCATCCTACCAGATGACAGTGTGTTTTCTTCTCACCATTCCATTACGACGGTCCACATCTAACTGGATCCTCTCTCCTCCCCTATCCAACCTATCGTATTCTTCTCTTCCTTGGCTTATTTGGAGTGGGCCTTACCCACCCCGTCTTTCTCACTTGCCCATCCTCCCTTACTCCCCCCTAATATGCATGAATGGTGAGAAAAAAGCACCTGCCCTAATAATAATAATAATAATAATAATAATAATAATAATAATAATAATGATAATGGACAACTCATATCACATATGAGCATTCATCAACAATTGACCATTGTTTGTTGTTATGTTCTTTGTCTCTTATGCTGCCATTCAACTCCCATATATGGTATTACTGCTGCGTACCGGGTATAACAGCCTGACTGAATATTGGCGGGAAATAGCCGGGAAGTTTTTTTTTTTTTTTTTGCTATGGGCTTTACGTCGCACCAACACAGATAGGTCTTATGGCGACGATGGGATAGGAAAGGCCTGGGAGTTGGAAGGAAGCGGCCGTGGCCTTAATTAAGGTACAGTCCCAGCATTTGCCTGGTGTGAAAATGGGAAACCACGGAAAACCATTTTCAGGGCTGCCGATAGTGGGATTCGAACCTACTATCTCCCGGATGCAAGCTCACAGCCGCGCGCCTCTACGCGCACGGCCAACTCGCCCGGTGCCGGGAAGTTAGAAAACTATCTTCTTTAGCATACTTTTCTTCTAATTCATACATTTTCTGATATTGCTGGTACAGTACCTAACACACTGGTTCATCGTAGTATTCCAGCTATTCGATCCAGGGGTGGATTAAAGGGGGGGGGGGCTAAAGGGGCTGCAGCCCCGGGCCCCGCGTGCCAAGGGGCCCCGGCCCTTGGCTCAACCTAAAATTGTATTAAAAAGGCCTGCTGCTCCTCCTCCGTGCATGTATATGAATATTTACGCTCGCAAAATATCGAACACGCACTCTTCCTTCCTTCTTATCAGCTGTCCGCGTTAGTATTTTATCACTGCTAGAATCAGTTACCGTCCGGAGACACGATTCATCGTTACTTACGCACTGTAATTATTGTAAAGGTTAATTGTTGACGAAAATATAAATCTGGCAGCTTGCGAGTACGGGCAGAGGAGGAAGCGGGTAAGAGGTCTAGGAAATGAGCGGGAGGGGACAGGGGAAGCACGGTGGAATGCGCATGCTATACTATATCTTTGCATGAGGAAGAGAACTTCCAGTTCACCTCTGACTATTGAACCATTCGTAAGTTATACGACTGTAATGTTCTGGTAAAATAGATAGAAAATATCCTAGTGGTGCCAAAAAACGTAAATTAAAAGAAAGAACAACATTTGAAAGAAATGGAAAAGTTGCCGAAAATATCAACATATTTTGACAGGAAGTCTATAAGTGCATTAACATGAAACATTTATTGTAGAAGTAGTTCTATAACGACTTCAGTATGCCAGTCTTACGTGATGTTACGAAGAAGGGGCCCCACTTTTTTAAATAGCCCAGGGCCCCCAAACACCTTAATCCGGCACTGATTCGATCCCTATTCTGACGCGCTGTTTTGAATGAGCCGTGTGTACACTTAAGGCAGAGGCTCACTTAGCAGTAGTATGATCTGGCTTAGAATTACAATTTAGGAATATTCCAAATTATAGCACCGCAATTCACTAAATCAGCCAAAATTCAACCCTAAAAAGAGCCGTTTCTTAAGAAAAGCTTCTTCCTCTTCACTTTTATTAAATTCTACATTTTTTTTTTTTGCTAAGGGCTTTACGTCGCACCGACACAGATAGGTCTTGTGGCGACGATGGGATAGGAAAGGCCTAGGAGTTGGAAGAAAGCGGCCGTGGCCTTAATTAAGGTACAGCCCCAGCACATGCCTGGTGTGAAAATTAGAAACCACGGAAAACCATCTTGTGAGCTGCCGACAGTGGGATTCGAACCCATTATCTCCCGGATGCAATCTCACATCCGCGCGCCTCTACGCGCACGGCCAACTCGCCCACTTACATTCATTTTACTCCAAATTATTAGTGAAGAGGGGGTTTCTCCTCTGGCTTGAAGGAAAAATTTATTTGCCTACAATTCAGATAGTTCTTTCCACCGCCAGTGTAGTGAATTGAGATTTTCCGATTCATCGGGTACTCCTAGGAAAGAGATTAGTAAAGGGGCATAGGTTTTGCCCTGGGACTCTCTACTATTCGACCCCCACCCCCTCCCTGACGATAAAAGACGAGGAGTGTTCACGGATTACGGCTGTCTGCGTCTTGGTCATTCCAGCTCTGGAACTGTGGACTGTTAGATCGGAAGCGTAGTACTGTTCGTTAAAAGTGAGAAAATGCGTGGTTTTTCATTTGATCGAGTATTTCATATGAAAGCATTGCTTTTAATCGCGCCATTACTACTGACGTCATTGTAACGACCTATGCTCATTTCAGTTGGGGAAACTACTACGACAGTCTTTCTAAGGGTGTAAAAAGGCAGGTGCAGATTGAGTGTCTGCCATTATAATGAAAACTCCCCAACTTGATTGTGATTGATGGTAGGCAAACGGGCCTACCGTTATAGTGAAAATTCCCTAAGCCAGTTTTTGTATGAGAAGAGACGTTTGGAGACTTCCCCGTCGCGTTTCTAGAGTAACGTTAAGAGGTATGCAATTTAATACAATCTTGCTCACAACGTGTACACTACCTAATTTATAATTCTGTATACAATGTATAATTCCGTAGCGAAGCACGGGTACATCAGCTAGTCGGTATATAAAGTCCGGGAATACGTCGCTACAATCTAGAACATAAATAATCTTATACACGTTGAGAAAAATGGTAGTTTAGGGGAAAGCCTAAAATTGAATTCTCAAATATTTATGTTATTAGTTCTATCTTAATGAAAATCGGCATGCAAAGTCAGGAATAAGTCGCTACAATCTAGGTTATAACGAATTTTATTCACGCTGAGTGAAATGTTTTTTTAGGGGAAGGCATAACATTTAATTATCAAATATTTGTGTTATTAGTGGTCGTATCGACAAATGTCTTATACATTTTTACCGTACCGGCTATGATAACAGAGATATTCTTGAATTTGGATTTTTGTTGCCAAGTTCATATCAGCGCCGAGTCGCGAGAAAATGGGTAAACCGAATTTCATGAAAATCGGTATGTAAAGTCGGGGAATAAGGAACTACAGTCTACGCTATAATTATTTTAGTAAGACGCCCTAATATTACAGAGTCGAAAGAAAACTAAATGTGAAGGCCTACAATGCAGAAAGCTCATAACATTAATCTACAGTAACATTACATTGACCTTTGTTTTTGTGATGTGCTTTGTATCTCTGTTGCTACTCATCTCCGATAGGTGGGATTACTGCTGTATACCGAGATTTAAAAAAAAAAGTTTTACGTCCCACCGAGACAGATAGGACTCATGGTGACGATGGGATAGGAAAGGGCGGAAGCGGCCCTGGCCTTAATTACGTTACGGCCCCAGCATTTGCCTGGTGTAAAAATGGGAGACCACGGAAAGCCATCTTCAGGGCTGTTAACAGTTGGGTTCGAACCCACTACCTCCCGGTTGCAAACTCACAGCTGCGCGCTTCTAACCGCAGGGCCAACTCGCCCGGTCTTACCTAGTATAACAGCCTGCCTCAATATTGGCGAGAAGTAGCTGGGGAGTTAGATAATTTTCTTCTTTAGCATGCCGTTCCTCTGGTTCATACTTTTTCTGATATTACTGGTACGTAACAAACTGGTTCATCGTAGCATTCGAGCTATTCAATCGCTACTCTGAGGCACAGACTGGAATGAGCAGTGTGCATATTTAACGTAATAATGGCAAAGGAGTGTTCACGGCTGTCTGCGGTCTGGTCATTCCAGCACTAGAACTTTGGACTGTTAGATCGGCACCGTAGTACTGTTCGTTAAAAGTGAGAAAATGTGCGGTTTTTCATTTGATAGAATATTTTGTATGATAGCATTGCCTTTAATCGCTACATTCCTACTGACGTTTTTGTAATGGGTAAGTTGACTTCAGTGAAGAAAACTACAAAGACAGTCTTTCTGAGAATCCCGTAGCGGAGCACGGGTACATCACCTAGTACTAAATATTCCACGGAATCTGCTTAGAAGACCAGCAGCATACTGGCCATATTCTTAACATTATTTTGTTCTTTCCATTTTGATTTAACTGCTCGCGAAACTCGTTATCTTTAAACATTTATCTACAAAATATTTCTAAGGAAACTGAATCCAAAATAACCACACACAAACAAAATCACTTGGCATTATCGACACAAAACATGTTAATAATTCTTGGAGAATGACTAAACCTGTGAAATAATTAGTCTTATAACCCGGAGAATATTACAAACAGGGCAAACTCCCCCTTTTCTACTTTCCATATACAAATCAGGAGATTGTGAAATTATTAATAACTAGCGGCCTCTCACTATCACCTCACTGATTTTAAAGGTCACTGAGCGCATTTTAGGTAAGCGATTAATTTCGTCTCATTCAACGAAGACCGAAGTCGTTTCACTAGATCACCTGGTACGTTAATTAACATTTCCCTTCGGGAAGCAATGTTCCATAAGTCTTAAGACCGAAAAGAGTGATGTTTCAATCTTCTTCCTCGACATTTCTAAGACTTTTGAAAATACTAAACATAGCCACCTCAGAAAAACTACAGCATTCATGTGCGCCAACTAAACACTCACATATTATAGCTTCACGTCAGGATAACGTTACAAGAATAGAAATAAATTACGCCAAGATTAATACTATCATATTAGAGAAGGGTGTCATACGAAGTTTGCCGCTTTCTCCAGCTTTTTACTAAATAGCGACTAATCATATTCTAGACAAGCAATTGGAAATTTCCGTTCCCTCGGAATTTGAGTTTTAGCTTGTAAACGGTCTTCGTCCTCTTAACTGTTCTCGGGTTCTCTGATGATACTGTCTTGAGATGAGCAGGGAATCCGTGAATGAGCTAACGAGAATGGCAATCCACAGTTTCAAAGAAATCGTGCGTGATCTGAATCCCAGCATGTCTGGTGATAAATATCTCACGATAAATAAATCACGAAGGGTGATCTTTTTATTATCCACTTACTTTGATCAGTTTGATACCATCTCACGAGATTATTCGATATCTTGGTGTTATCTTCGCGTATACAATCACATTCAGTCCCCTGTCAACCCTCCAAGACCTTCAGGAGAAGATGCACTACAATCACCACCAATGCTTCAATTTGCCCACCTCTCGTCTATGCTTTTCAGATAATCACCACGAAAAAATATCGCGTAAGTTCTTTGATGATGCCGACAAGATGATCGAGTGTACATTTACAAATCGTATATCTGTCTACTGATACTCTTGTCGCCATGATTTACACCCATAGGAAATTTAAGCGTCTGGATATCTTCAGAGACAAATGATGTCTACAAAGAGCAAATGACCCTTATGTTAATAATTCAAGAAAGCTTGATAAGGAGAGTGTACAATGTCTTCAGACTTGATGTTAGTCTGAAAAATCCAAGAGATGACCTCCTAGATGTCCGATAGTAAGACCGATAGAAGTTCAGAATTTGATAAGTGATGTAATCTTCCACAGAAAGGCGAAGGAGTGATTTTATTCAAAGAGTACCCTTCCTCAAATAAATGGATTTCCAACCGTCAAAGAGTTTAACAAACAATGAGCGGTGATGGATTGAAAATGGAGGCTAACATGGCAGCTGTACGACGTACGTGTCAGATCCCGAAACAATAACCGTCTTAGGCGCCGCCTCTACGAGGTCAAACCATTTTCACATGTCTTGGCATCTTTGCTTATCCGGCGAGACTGTGAGAAACAGTATGCATCACAGAATCAGTTTTCACAGGATTTACGGATTTTTGCTATATCCTTCACGAGGAAGCCCATGGCTGTCGGATAAATGAAGCACACGGCGTATAGCCATCATTGCGTATGAAGACTTTGATGGATCTGCATTCATTATTAACCCAGCTGTCAGATTCGAATGTCACGCCAACCAACCTATGGAAGTGGACGAAGAGAAAAAGTGTGTACAATCCTCAAAATCTACAAACTCAAGAGGATTAAAGTTATCAGACTCATGGTTGACGCAAGGGGAACCAAAACATCCTACTTTAAAAGTACCATTTAAAGCTTACATATCCCTACCCTTAAAGGATACTATTGTACTTCATCTTAAAACAGTAACAACAACCCTACCACCACCACCACTTTAAAAGCTATGCTGCAATACTCATCAACAGTGACTCCCTTGGAAGTCACAAGAGGCGACACCATGTTGAGCGACCAGCAACCTCCGTTGCGGGATATACATGTGACACTTTCTGCAGCTATGATTGTTAAGAGGACTGATTTATGGATGTGCTTTTAAATTGTTATATTTCATTTTCATTTATATGTGTAGACATTTAATTACACTTCTGCGGGCTGAGTGGCTCAGACGGTTGAGGCGCTGGCCTTCTGACCCCAACTTGACAGGTTCGATCCTAGCTCAGTGCGGTTGTATTTGAAGGTGTTCAAATATGTCGGCCTCGTGTCAGTAGATTTACTGGCACATTAAAGAACTCCTGCGGGACTAAATTGCGCCACTTCGGGCGTATCCGAAAACCGTAAGTAGTTAGAGGGACGTAAAGCTAATTAAATTATTATTATTATTATTATTATTATTATTATTATTACACTTTTTCCAATGTGACCCCCCCATGATTGTGGTAAATTAATAAATATGTCCAAAATGTGCTTTCAATACGATTTTTTGTCAAATATAACTTTATGTTAAAACATAGTAAAATGTCTATTTATTTGGCCAATCAATACCATATCAACGTGTTCACATAAACTAGAGATGGGTTTAAATTTAACTTACATATGCGAAAAGAGACCAGGATAAAAATACATCATATCATAAGCATCAAAGCTCTAGTTATCACTTACATTGGTATTTGTGAAGTTCAGGCTTGCCTTGGTGTTAGCAATATTGTACCCTGTGTGACACTTTATAGCCACGGCTCGGCCATTAATATCATCTCAATGGTGGGTATTTGGAACTCAGATCACATTGGTTCTGCAATATGAGGGACACAGGTGTGTGTTTCCTGAGAAACCGCCCGCGAGAGACCGAAGGGAAGCGTGACAGTTCTGCACTTGAGAAATAGATTGTGACACGACGATCCCGATGGTTTGAACTTTAGACCTGTCGGTGCTTTACACAAGCTCATGTTATCATCTTTTTTTTTTTTTTTCGAAGCGAATGGAAGTCATATTTCTCTCTCTCTCTCTCTCTCTCTCTTTGACGGGTTAGTTGTAATTGCAGCAGTAATGTCGTCTACTGGAGATGAGCGGGTGCACACCTCAGCAACAGCAGTCAGGCTGTGTAATGACATTGTTGATGAATCTTAAGAGCTTGGTACATTGTAGGCCATCTCATTTTTTCTTTCGGCTCGACAACATTGGGGCATTCGAGGCCTAGTTTTTCAGCCTCCCATACTATAATTCCTTTTAACCCTCATTCTTCGATTAATCGTTCCTTCACATGTTTCTTCTCTTTTCGATAGCCTTCTTCATTATATTCCTGATCAATAGGAGCTAATGACCACATAGTTTTTCAGGTTATAAAAAGCAACGAACGACGTCACCACACCAGTGAGGACTGAACAGTATTTCCACGTTAGTGATGCTCGTCGTTATGGACTTAGCAATAGAAATATTTTGTAAAATATCTCCATTATTATAGCTCTTGCGATAAAAGTTTGATGTAACAGATTAAAAATTGGACTTTCATTTTTGTCGTATACACATTTTTATATAGAAGTAATGTTTTCGGAGATCTTCGGAAGTTTGTATAAACATGTAATAATCGTTAATATACCCTTTATTATTTCTCGTACGGTAAGAGCGCGTCAAATTTAAAAGGTCAGAAGTCATATTTTGCACAACATTTAGTAAATATGAAATAAAATGTCGTATGGCTTTTAGTGCCGGGATATCCCGACGGGTTCGGCTCGCCAGGTGCAGATCTTTCTATTTGACACCCGTAGGTGACCTGCGCGTTGTGATGAGGATGAAATGATGATGAAAACAACACATACACCCAGCCCCCGTGCCATTGGAATTAACCAATTAAGGTTAAAATCCCCGACCCCGCCAGGAATCGAACTCGGGACCCTCTGAACCGAAGGCCAGTACGCTGACCGTTCAGCCAACGAGTCGGACAACATTTAGTAAGTACAGTTTGTCGATACCGATGTATCTAGGCCTAATGTTAACGGAGAAATTTGACATTTCCTGTTTAGGCTCTTTAGTATTGCCACGTGACTGTATACAAATCAGATAATATGCAGGATGACGATGAATCTAGGACAAATGTTTGAATATGTTTAATTATGTGACTATGTAGGTGAATTACACTCCTGTGTATTTCGCGAGTCTTTTGTTTGCTTTTGTTTTGCTTCTGCATCCGTCTTGTCGCAGTGCATGAATCTGGCACCTGGGCGACTGCACTAAATGCAGATCAGTAGTGATTGATTGATAGAGCCCCAAATCATTTGGGAAAATGGCGGAAGCGGGACTGTCATTGAAGAAGCGTGTACAATGTGTTTGATTGCATTCTGCATCGAACAATGCTTCCGATGTTACACGCCAAATGGCGGAATTCTATGGACCGGAAGTGTATATAATCGTTCGGATAAACAAGCTATGCGATTCGGTTTCCGGCTCCATAGCTAAATAATTAGCGTTTGGCCTTTGGTCACAGGGGCCCCGGGTTCGATTCCCGGCAGGTCGGGAATTTTAACCATAATTGGTTAATTTCCCTGGCACGGGGACTGGTTGTATGAGTCGTCTTCATCATTATTTCATCCTCAGATCGCCTACGGGCGTCAAATCAGAAGACCTGCACCTGGCGAGCCGAAGTCCTTGGATACCTCCCGGCACTAAAGGCCATACGCCATTTCATTTCAAGAAGCTATTCGATGAAACGGGAAGTGTTTGTTGTCCAAAGAAGCCACGGCGTCCCAGGTCAATTTGTACCCAACTGACTCAAGAACGTGTGGCTAAGGAATTAGCACGTTCTCCTCACAAATCGAAGTCGCAACATCGGCTATCGTATCACTGTAGGTATCAAGCGAATCAGTATTCAGAACATCATGATTGACTTGAAACTGTGGGTGGTCTTACCGACCGAGGCTGTTACACGCGCTAAACGAAGATGATTTCGAGCGGCATCTTCAGTTCGCTGACACCTGGCTGCAGATGCTTGAAGATTTGGAAGATCACGCGTTTGGTCCGACGAGGCCAAATTTCATGTATCGGGGTCTGTTAACAGACATAACTTCTGTTTGCTAGCGAAGTGGAAACCCAGATGTTAACGTCCAGCACAATTACCGAGCTTCGAGAGTGATAGTGTACGTGTGGGAGGTGGGGGGCGGGGCGACACACGCGGGCTTAATTGGGGCTTTCTTCTTCGATTATAATATCTCTGGAGAAACATATCTTGAACAGTTGCGAAATGACATTGGTCCACTCTTACTGGCACGGGATGACTTTGTCTGGTGGCAGCAAGACGGAGCTCTGCTGCTTTACGGGATGGCGGTACGAGAATGGCTTGATGAGTAGTTTCCAACCATGTGGAATGGATGTCGGGGTCCTATTGAATGGCCCGCAAGATTCCCCGATCTGACACCTTTTTTTATCTTTCTTTTGTTTTCTTGGGGATATTCAAGGGATGCATATTATCCAAAACGAAGTTCATTTGCTCCATGTTATTAGTGAGGAGTTGAATTTAATTCCCATTGACATCTGCAGAAAGGCATGCCAAAACATCAAATTCAAATATGCATCGACTTCACTGGAGCCCAAGTTTGATGACTGTGTAGAGAATCGATAAACAGAATGCTTCAAATTATTTAATATAATATTGTATAATAATTCTTAGTTATAATAACACTTTACTGTTTTTCTAAAATTCCTTATCCAACATTTGCCCCTTATTTTTCAGCTCTCCTGTATAGCTTAGTGCACAATCCGACTATCCCTCAATTTAAATACAAAGTTTCGAGTCATTTGTCGGTGATGTATCAGACAGACCAAAATTGAACTGAATCTTCTTTCGGCCTTTGTAGTTCTAATCAGACATAAAAACGAATTATGGGGCAAACATTCGAAGTGTTGGGCAAAATAATAATTTTATTTATGCATAGTATTTTATTTGGTAAACAAAACGGAGATAAGTATCAATTCTCATTTGTGTTCTTGGGCATTACTAAGCCACCGCTCCTCCCTCTTCAGTAAACACTTACTGTATACCGTGCCCTGATCGAGTTTAATTCGGCGTGAAAAGTCCTGCTTTCCTGCAATCATCACTCGGGCCCGGATTTTTATGTAATATCAAAGTGCGAAATACAGTATGTACATAAAAATGTAGCAAATATCAGTTAAATACGTAATAGTATTAATATACTAAATTTACAAAAGTGTTGGTATATCCCTTTTATTATGAATTACGATATCAGACAATACAGTTGTTTTAAATACCACCATATTTTATGACAATCATCATTGTTGCTTTAGATAATTTGTATGGTATACAGCTAATTTTGACAGTATCAAATAATCAAATTAAAGGTATGATCAAAATACTTCAAGAATTGAAAAATATATAGTATATTACACAATATATTGTTGTCCTCATGCCCTGAAAATGAAATAAATAAATGTTACTATATAATATAGAATATGTCTTTAAACCCCTATTAAATAACACAAATAGTACGGTAACTGTCCGGCTCCATGGCTAAATGGTTAGCGTGCTGACCTTCGGTCCCGGGGGTCCCGGGTTCGTTTCCCGGCGGGGTCGGGAATTTTAACCATCATTGGTTAATTTCGCTGGTAGCCTTCGTGGCTCAGACGGCAGCACGTCGGCATCTCGCCGCTGGGTTCCGTGATTCAAATCCTGGTCACTCCATGTAAGATTTGTGCTGGACAAAGCGGAGGCGGGACAGGTTTTTCTCCGGGTACTCCGGTTTACCCTGTCATCTTTCATTCCAGCAACACTCTCCACTATCATTTCATTTCATCTATCAGTCATTAATCATTGCCCCAGAGGTGTGCTACAGGCTTCGGCAGTCGGCACAATTCCTATCTTCGCCGCAAGATGGGGCTTCATTCATTCCATCCCTGACCCGGTCACTGACTGGAAAACAGATTGTAGGTTTTCATTGGTTAATTTCGCTGACACGTCTTCATAATTTCATCCTCATTACGACGCGCAGGTCGCCTACGGGAGTCAAATCAAAAGACCTGCACCTGGCGAGCCGAACATGTCCTCGGACTCTCCCGGCACTAAAAGCCATACGCTATTTCATTTCAGTACGGTAATTTCTTTATCGTGATGCGCAGAGTATCACCAAATAGCCTACTTCTCCATGTTTGTCATTTTGATATTTTGGCACTGAGGCTGAGGGGAACCGTTCAACATCGCAGAAAGTCACCGGTTAATATTTTATAAAACTTCAGGGGGCTCGTCTTGTTCGCCACGAATGATCTTGCAAACAGATAGAGAGCTTGAATATAACCTAGATTTCATTTCAAGACTGTATGGAGTTGATTAGAAACTCTGACGAATGAAAGACAACTGGGCATTCCAAATTCTGAGAAAGGATTAGTGTGCCGTTAATCAATCAATCAATCAATCAATCAGTACTGATCTGCATTTAGGGCAGTCGCCCAGGTGGCAGATTCCCTATTTGTTGTTTTCCTAGCCTTTTCCTAAATGATTTCAAAGAAATTGGAAATTTATTGAACATCCCTCTTGGTAAGTTATTCCAATCCCTAACTCCCCTTCCTATAAATGAATATTTGCCCCAGTTTGTCCTCTTGAATTCCAACTTTATCTTCATATTGTGATCTTTCCTACTTTTATAAACGCCATTCAAACTTATTCGTCTACTAATGTCATTCCACGCCATCTCTCCGCTGACAGCCCGGAACATACCACTTAGTCGAGCAGCTCTTCTTCTTTCTCTCAATTCTTCCCAACCCAAACATTGCAACATTTTTGTAACGCTACTCTTTTGTCGGAAATCGCCCAGAACAAATCGAGCTGCTTTTCTTTGGATTTTTTCCAGTTCTTGAATCAGGTAATCCTGGTGAGGGTCCCATACACTGGAACCATACTCTAGTTGGGGTCTTACCAGAGACTTATATGCCCTCTCCTTTACATCCTTACTACAACCCCTAAACACCCTCATAACCATGTGCAGAGATCTGTACCCTTTATTTACAATCCCATTTATGTGATTACCCTAATGAAGATCTTTCCTTATATTAACACCTAGATACTTACAATGATCCCCAAAAGGAACTTTCACCCCATCAACGCAGTAATTAAAACTGAGAGGACTTTTCCTACTTGTAAAACTCACAACCTGACTTTTAACCCCGTTTATCAACATACCATTGCCTGCTGTCCATCTCACAACATTTTCGAGGTCACGTTGCAGTTGCTCACTATCTTGTAACTTATTTATCACTCTATAGAGAATAACATCATCCGCAAAAAGCCTTACCTCCGATTCCACTCCTTTACTCATATCATTTATATATATAAGAAAACATAAAGATCCGATAATACTGCCTTGAGGAATTCCCCTCTTAATTATTACAGGGTCAGATAAAGCTTCACCTACTCTAATTCTCTGAGATCTATTTTCTAGAAATATAGCAACCCATTCAGTCACTCTTTTGTCTAGTCCAATTGCACTCATTTTTGCCAGTAGTCTCCCATGATCCACCCTATCAAATGCTTTAGACAGGTCAATCGCGATACAGTCCATTTGACCTCCTGAATCCAAGATATCTGCTATATCTTGCTGGAATCCTACAAGTTGAGCTTCAGTGGAATAACCTTTCCTAAAACCGAATTGCCTTCTATCGAACCAGTTATTAATTTCACAAACATGTCTAATATAATCAGAAAGAATGCCTTCCCAAAGCTTACATACAATGCATGTCAAACTTACTGGCCTGTAATTTTCAGCTTTATGTCTATCACCCTTTCCTTTATACACAGGGGCAACTATAGCAACTCTCCATTCATCTGGTATAGCTCCTCCGACCAAACAATAATCAAATAAGTACTTCAGATATGGTACTATATCCCAACCCATTGTCTTTAGTATATCCCCAGAAATCTGATCAATTCCAGTCGCTTTTCTAGTTTTTAACTTTTGTATCTTATTGTAAATGTCATTGTTATCATATGTAAATTTTATTTCTTCTTTGGCCTTAGTCTCCTCCTCTATCTCGACATTATCCTTGTAACCAACAATCTTTACATACTGCTGACTGAATACTTCTGCCTTTTGAAGATCCTCACATACACACTCCCCTTGTTCATTAATTATTCCTGGAATGTCCTTCTTGGAACCTGTTTCTGCCTTAAAATACCTATACATACCCTTCCATTTTTCACTAAAATTCGTATGACTGCCAATTATGCTTGCCATCATATTATCCTTAGCTGCCTTCTTTGCTTGATTCAATTTTCTAGTAAGTTCCTTCAATTTCTCCTTACTTCCACAGCCATTTCTAACTCTATTTCTTTCCAGTCTGCACCTCCTTCTTAGTCTCTTTACTTCTCTATTATAATAAGGTGGGTCTTTACGATTCCTTACCACCCTTAAAGGTACAAACCTGTTTTCGCATTCCTCAACAATTTCTTTAAACCCATCCCAGAGTCTGTTTACATTTATATTTACCGTTTTCCACCGATCATAGCTACTTTTTAGAAACTGCCTCATGCCTGCTTTATCAGCCATGTGGTACTGCCTAACAGTCCTACTTTTAAGACCTTCCTTTCTATCACATTTATTTTTAACTACCACAAAAACAGCTTCATGATCACTAATACCATCTATTACTTCAGTTTCCCTATAGAGCTCATCTGGTTTTATCAGCACGACATCCAGGATATTTTTCCCTCTGGTTGGTTCCATCACTTTCTGAATCAGCTGTCCTTCCCATATTAACTTATTTGCCATTTGTTGGTCATGCTTTCTGTCGTTCGCATTTCCTTCCCAATTGACATCTGGCAAATTCAGATCTCCCGCTACAATCACATTTCTTTCCATGTCGTTTCCCACATAGCTGACTATCCTATCAAATAATTCTGAATCCGCGTCAGTGCTACCCTTTCCCGATCTGTACACTTCAAATATATCAAGTTGCCTATAATCTTTAGAAATGAGCCTTACACCTAGAATTTCATGTGTCTCATCTTTAACTTTTTCGTAGCTTACAAATTCTTCTTTCACCAGAATGAACACTCCGCCTCCCACCCTTCCTATCCTATCTCTACGATACACACTCCAGTGCCGTGGGAAAATTTCTGCATCCATTATATCATTTCTCAGCCATGATTCAACACCTATTACAATATCTGGTGAATATATATCTATTAAATTACTTAATTCTATTCCTTTCCTTATAATACTTCTACAGTTCAACACTAACAATTTTATGTCATCCCTACTTGATTTCCAGTTCCCTGTTCCCGTATCACCGCTCCCTAGGCCATCCTTACCTTAAGGTACTCGGACCTACTGTACTTCTCCTACAAAGGGTTAGAAACCTCAATTTTAAAGGAATTTTAAAGCCAACTTCAGAAATTGAAATCTATCTATATAAAGTAAGAGTTTTGTCTGTATATTGTTCAGAAAAAATAATGGTATATCTGTATCGGTCATGTCCACAGTCAGAAGGAAATGCACTTTTTAATTTCCCGTCATTTTTGTCTGTCTGTCTATCTGTCTGCCTGTATGTATGCGCATCACGAGAAAATGGCCGAAGAGAATTTAATGAAAATCGGTATGAAAAGTCGGGGAATGTGCAACTATAATGTAGGCTATAAATAATTTTATTCACGTTGAGTGAAATGGTAGTTTAGGGGAAGGCCTAAAATGTAATTCTCATATTTATGTTATTAGTGGTCCTATCGACGAATGCTGCATAACGAAAGTTATAGACAATTAAATTACCGACCATTTATGTCTTATAAATTTTTACCGTACCGGCTATGATGAGAGATATTCATGAATTTGAATTTTTGTTGCTAAGTCCATATCACCTCGCAGCCACGAGAAAATGGATAGACAGTATTTAATGAAAATCGGCATGTCAAGTCGGGGAATAAGGAACTACAGTCCATACTATAAATATTTTATTCACAACGGATGATATGGTAGTTTAGGGGAAGGTGCCTAAAATGTAATTTTTAAATACCTATGTTATTGGTTCCGTCGAAAAGTACTACGTAACAAAAGTTATAGAATAGAGAATACAATTTCCGATCACTTATGTCTTATACAGTTTTACCATACCAACTATGATAATAGAATAATGAATTTAGACATTTGTTGCTTAGTCCATATCAACACCAAGCATTGTCTGATCGTGTTAAGTGGCGATGGTTTTCGTCATGATTGTCTTCAGGTGTAAACCCGAGTGGTCATCGGTCCGTATCAACAAAGAAAAATGTGAAGATGAGAAATGAGGAAAAAAATCGTAAAGTAACGGTCGCTTGAGGAATAAGACAGGAGGGGGTCATGAAAGAAGGAAGGACTGTCCTAACATTAGATGTTCTAGTATACCAGAGTCGGAAGAAAACTAAATGTGAAGGTCTACAATATCGAAAGCTCATAAAACTGATTAACAATAATATTATATTGACCATTGTTGTGATGCCATTTGTCTCTTCAGCCGCCACTCGTCTCCGATAGATGGCCTTACTGCAGCGTCCCGAGTAAAACAGCATGCCTGAATATTTGCTGAAAGTAGCTGGGGAGTTAGATAACTTTGCACATTTTATATCATTGTCCCGTCAACCGCAGGTGCTGTAGCTAGTATTATATCTGAGATGAAATTCGGGAATATTTTACTATAGTCTGGAAATTAAACGATTGACAGTCTGGCCTCGCGGTGTAGGGGGCAACGCGTCCCCGGGTTCGATTCCCGGCCGGGTCAGGTGTTTTTAATTGTAATGATTAATATCCCTGGCCTGGGGACTGGGTGTTTGTGTCGTCCTTAACGTTCCTTTCCTCACATTCAACACTTTAAACTTCCGCGATTACAATTACACGCAGGTTCATAACATATGGTGCAAGCAGTGGCAAAAGATCTTTAGAGGTCGACGCCACGAACAAATAGCATTAAAAAAACTAGTTGACATAATTTTTAATTAATAACTACCTTGACATGTACAAAAATGTAATATTCTTCACATGATATGTAAAAATATGTAATATTACTAAGAATGTGTAAAATGAAGCACAGATATAACCATATCAGAACCACAATTCGCCGACATTGTTCATTTTCATGTGTCTACAAGTAAGGGAATGGAACACGTAATCACATAAAAATACAGGCCTTAATTATCACAGTCCCAAGATAAGGACATGTATTTATAAAATGAAGATAAAGTTCCGAATGCGGTCACCTGTCTGAAAGTTCTGGGAGACACTAAATCCACATGAAAGCTCGATGACACGATACGTATATGTTGTTCTAAGAAATCCTGAACTATATTGTATCCCCCCCACTCCACCGTTTATTTACGATAGAACGCTGGACTTGGCTAGCATATCTTCAACCTTACCGATGTAACACTGGAATGTTGATAGTTTGGTGTCCCCGTCATGTGAGTTCTTGTACGATCCATAACGGTGACCAGGAGCGCGCGGTGTTTACACTGTACTCGCCGTCCAAGTAGTCAGTGCTCAGCGGGTCTATGAAATGAACGAAACCTCTCATCCTTCTGTTTTCACAACGGCAGACACTAGTTCTTACCAAAGATCTCGATGTGGATTCATATATACACCACGTCAGCGTTGCACCGTCTTAACAGTTCACAATGGAATCCCGATACCGCTCAGACGTTACGAATACCCGCACATGGGAGATGTATTCGAATGGCACTCTTGAGCTACACTTGAAATGGGTTTACAGTATATGGTTTGCCATTTCACCTCCAGGCAAATACTTCGATAACACTATTCTTAAGGTTTTCACTTCCGTATTTCGATCCGTTTAAATTTGCCTACAGCAATAAAAATAGGTTGCCGTACTGCTTTATTCACTGGGTATTTAGTGCGTTGTTTCTCGTAGTTTCTTTATATGACAGATTGTGCTAATTTGTCACCCTGTTATTTCCCGGCACATCTCTTTTAAGCTTTTAACCGTATTTCTGTACCATATAATAGTAAAATTGCCGGGTTTATTGGTTCTGATATTACAACACTGGCTTCCTTAGCCCAAGATGGAGGATTCGATCTTAGCCTAGTTCGGTTATATTCGAAGGTGCTCAAATACACCAGCCTCTTGTCCGTAGATTCATCAGCACGTAAAAGAACTCCTGCGGTACAAAATGCCGGTTTCCGTCACCAAAATCCCTGAAAGTATTTGGCGGGACGTAAAAGCCATTCGCATTTACCTATTAAAATAAAGGTTACTTTGTCATCTTACGACCCTAACCTAACGGTGCTCCGGAACATGAATACTTTATTGAAAGAACTGGCAATTATTGCTCATCTTAAATAAATTGATTTCGCTATAAATGAAATGAAGCATGAGATCTCAGACCAGTATGAACATTTTCTTGTAATGTAGAATTAACATGACCGAGCGAGTTGGTCGTGCGGTTAAGGGCGCGCAACTGTGAACTTGCATTCGGGAGATAGTCGGTTCGAGCCCTACTGTCGACAGCCCTTAGATGGTTTTCCGTCGTTTCCCGTTTTCACACCGGGCAAATGCTGGGGCTGTACCTTATTAAGGCCACTGTCACTTCCTCCCCACTCCTAGTCCTTTCCTATCCCATCGTCGCCATAAGACCTATCTGTGTCGGTACGACGTAAATCAACGTAAAAGAAACGAGAGAGAGAAGCCAGTGGTTATGTCACTCGGCTGTAGCAAATTAATTCAGTCTGCTGTTACTACTTTGTCACCTGGCACAGGCCTGTCCTCTCCTGCCTTGTCCTGTCAGATCCGGTCGTGTCTACTCAGCGACTTAAATAGCGTCGACTTACAGCGGCTGCCAGCCCAGCTACTAGCTATCTGCTTTTAAAGGATTCTATTGTTTTCTCTTCCCTCCTGGTTCTCGGTCCTGCGGCGGAATTCTATATCACCTGACGGGAAGATTCGGATGCTTTTAGGAGGCAGATATATATACGACAAACCTTGTTTTACAATGCATTCTTTAATGCTAGGAGCAGATAGTTCTCTCCCTAGGTTACTGAAGATAGTGACATTAAAACATAATAATATTGAAGCAAGAATAACAATGTAACAAGTCATTCCTATGTAAAATAAAGTATATAAAAATGCTTTAAAACATTTGTAAGTTTCTGTATAATTCCAATAATAGTAAATAATAATTAACTATAATCATTGCGCCAGTTGTAACTTTACTGTTAATAATAATAAAAATAAATAACTGAATAAATAAAATTACTCAGAAACTTAATAAAATACTTGAAATGAATTAAATTAATAAAAATTAATCGAAATGTCCATAGTATGGGCGCCAGAGTTCACCAGAATGGATCCCTCGAATTTAGATAGAGCATGATAATTCTTTATCTCCCAGGGCGTGTACATAAAAGCTGCGTACTGGTACAACTGCTTCAGGCCTTACCTAACCTTCTGAAAACAACTGAATAAGTAGGAACTGCACCTAGGTTCATCAGTAACTCCACTGATTCTAAAATATCTAACTATATTCTCAATAAAATCCGTGCATGAGCACCTCATCAACATACCAAAATATACTTATAATACACAAACAAAATATTACTGGAAGACTCCATATTTTCCACAACAACAACAACAAAGAACAGTGGGAAAACGAAAGCGAGAACTAAGCCACCATTTGCGGTTAGTCCGTTGAACAATGTACATATATGTAGATAAGAACCCTTCACTGTCTCTGTATCAACACGACTTGCCGATTCTCATAATCGGCACTTATTATTTCAAACAGATACTGTACCTCATAATACTGTGTTCACTGAGTCTAACACTTGTTATAAAGATATATACATTTGAGCAACACACGCTTGTCGTTTCTGAACGTCCATTATGGAAAGTCTGAGATATAACACCTCCCAGCTTTCAGCAACATATAATACCAGGCCGCCACAAAGTGATACATTACTCAGTGCGTAAGCACCCCACAGTTTGTCGGTCAGCCACTTTCCACGAACATCAAAAGACTACGTTCCACGAACGTTTGAAGTCCAGTCCAGTATAGTGCAGCAGTGTCATTCCCGTACCGTATATCCAGTTTCACTTCCGAATTGTTTGTCCGCACCACTTCATTCCCGTACAGTGTGTATCTCTTCCCGCCGTTTGATCACATGCTAAATAAATATCAGCATTCCCCTTCCTCTCAGATGATACATCTAGATTGATCCTGGCCAGCCAATCATGAGTGGGTCCTCTAATCAAGACCACGCCGCGAACTTCGGCTATTCACATGATTCATAGAACTTCCCGACTACAACAAGAAGTCCATCTCATCAAACACTGGGATATACACATGACTCATGCAAAGTTTCCAAGTTCAATATAGCAATGTTTTCCCAGCCGTTGTACAAAACAAATTACTCATACCACATATGGAGACCTTCCAGCTTACAAATATTAATGACAAAATATACAACTGAAATAATAATAATAATAATAATCGAATACTGACAATATCTCTCACTTCTACATACAGTGCGAGGGTGTGATATATGTACTATCACACATTAAATGGAACATCAGATACTATGGCCACTACACATTATATCTCGTTCTTTGGAACAAATTCGTTTACCATATTTTGTTCTTATAAATTTTAAGTCTATGTGTTTTCCATTAAAACCTGTATAGCACTGTTCTATAATTGGCACTTCGATTAAAATTACCGTCATATTGGAGCTTCGAGTCGTATATCTGCACACGTCTGCATTTGGTGTGGAATTTTATTTATTTATGTATTTTTATTTATGTATGTATTTATTTATTTATTTATTTATTTATTTATTTATTTATTTATTTAATTTACAAAACACTAGATACAGCTGCATTGAGCACTTCTCACTTGAACTACCAATAGACAAATTAACGAACGTGAATTTTGATAACATGTAACATTACTGCAACCACGTTGGTCGCCATTTGTAATATTATTGATTCTAACGTAAATACTTGAATTAACGGAAATAATTATTCATATCTGAAATGTCCGTAATTTGGGCGCCAAAGTTCACCAAAATGGATGCCTCGAATCGATCCCAAGATAGAGCATGATACATTTTCTCGTCTCTCCCTGAGCATTTACATGACTCCGTGTACTGGAACATCCGTTGCGGGTCTTACCTAACTCTATGAAAACAATTAAACGGTTGAGAACTGCACCATGGTTACCTACCTCAAATAAAACCTCCACAATAACTTGGAGTAAACCAGCTATATTCTAAGATGACATAATCCACGGAAATTCGCTTCATCAAACTCTTGCAATAAACATATAAATAACCCACCAAAAACTAACGAAAGACTGGAAAGTTTCTCCTAACAAGTTAACATATAAACATGAATATAAAGGTGAAATAAAGATATGGTAAGTCAGACACTGAGCTACTTCCATTTGTAGTAATCATATGAGAAACTGCGATCAATGATAACGGCAACACACTTCAAAACTTTGTGTAATATACACAATTTTCAGGTATTGTTCCATCAACACGCAGTATCCTGATTCAGCAACTCATTGATTTTAATACTGTCATAATCAAACTGATCACTTTTCGAAAGAACACACGTTATCTCTTTCACAAGGCTCATCTACGCCTTGAAACCAGTTGGGAAACACATACAAACCATCAGACAGTGGCCAATAGATACCGGACCTTAAACAACCCATGAACAGACGACAAGTAATAGATAATGTGTACTTGATAATTAATTGGCCGACCCATGCGTTATTGTTACTGGACCGTTTTCTTTTCAACTTGGGGGAGAGGGATGCGAAGTCGCATCCCCCCGCATGGTGATCAACACAAGCTACATCGCCTCCGACATGCTGTTAATTGTGAGAGAAAGAGACAGCAGGGAGTGTTGGGAAGTAGTGATACATAGAAAGCATCGTGCCTGTCCCTATGTCAGACTTGCTTCCGGGCAGATTTAGTATTGGGTTGCGTGGTACTGGAAGTTGGTAGTAAGGGGCCATCGGTGGAAAGAGAAGGATGCTTACAGGTAAAACTTGGCAAGTTCTGCATAGCACATGCAAGGGCGTGGGCTGGAAAATTCCATGGGTAATGTTAGGTGGGAATATGTATCATGCACATCATAGCCATTTTCCTAACATTTGTCACTTATGAAAGGGATCAGTCAGTCTTGTCGCTGCCGGGTTCGATCTCGGGTCAACTTGATTCCGGGCTTTTGAGTTACAGGACGGTCCCGCTGTCCATCAGCCAGTGGTCCCTGGTGGCAAGTTTCCGTTTGCGGAGGAGGAGGATAAAGGCTAGACCGCGTCTAATACAAGCATTATATGCGCTTCCATCTTGTCATGACGTACGCAGCGTGGATAAGTGATGTTCAATATGTATAGCAGGATTTCCAGCCCTTACGAATGGCTTGCTCCGGGGCTCACATCCACGGAGTTGCCACGCCCAATATACGGGAAGCATCGCGTTCCCTCCGATGATCCATACCACTTTCCGGGTTATAGTTAGACTTGATTTCCCCACATACTGTTATGATCTACTATGGACTACTTTCCAGCTTCTAAATGAAACCTATGAAATGAATAATACAGAATAGACGTAATAATAAATATAATACGGGGGTGTGATATAAGTACTTTAAGTATAATAAACTTAACAAATCAGTAACAAGGTCAGGTGCATATAAAAATAACTGTCCTAATCTAAAACCACGAGGATTTCCATGTTCACAGCAAAGTCGTCGTACATCGAGACGACGACAAGATACTTCACATTAACTTCTTAAAAAGATTTAAAACTGGAGATTGTTCACACTGCTCGTGTCTCTTGTTAATATTTTTAAAGAGGGTTAGGAGTCGGATTTGAAGGAAACACTGGATTATTGTGTATTAATAATAATGGTATGTGGTCTCCGAAGGGGCCTGGCGCAGGTCCTTCGAGTTGACGCCGTATAGGCGACCTGCGCATCTGTGAGAATGGGGCCCTGTGTATGATAAATTGTAATGATGAAGACGGCACACACACCGAGCCCCGGAGCCAAAATTAACCAGTGAATGTTAAAATCCCCGACCCGGCGGGAATCGAGCGCGGGACCCTCTGTACCAAAGGCCAGCACGCTAACCATTTAACCATGGAGCCGGACATTGTGTGTTGAATGTGAGGAGTGTGGATAAGGTCTTTGAACCTGGAGGAGCGGCAAGGCACACGGAAAGCGAAAAAAGAAACAAGATATTCCGTGCGGAAAACTCTGGTTAGCTGCCTGTCGTCTTAAGTGCAGTGGTGACCCATTTATCACCCTTAATATTTATTGTGTAAATTGATTTCTAAACTTCGAGTACTAGTTCCGTAAAATTGCAACAAGGACAGACAATACTCTGTCTTACTGGTTAGTATTTGGGGGAGGGGAGAGCCCTTTGTCCAAGTTGGGGAGCGGTAGTTTAGGTTCACAAATAATTAATTGTAATGCATATTTCTGTAAGACTTGCAATTTATTATTTTTTCGGATGTTATTTCTTGGTCTTCGTTGATGATTGACTGCTCAGTTGACTTGCCATAGCAATGTTCCCCGCTGTGCCTCCTTCAGCAATAGAGCATTTCTTGCTTGTCGCCTTGGAAAGCGACGTTGTGTGCCATTCCCCAGGGTACCTCCATGTCTTGGTTCGGAGCGCGGCCAGCTGTCGAGGGATATTGACTTCCTCTCCAGTGCTCACACGAGTGACCATCCGCCCACCGCCGTGATCATTGTAGGTTACCGCCCGAATGGTTCAAATTCGATTCTCGGTCTTGTCACGATTATAAATAGTTTTTATATTTGTTAAAATAATTTGCTTTAAGTCGCACCGACACAGGTGGGTTTTATGGCGACGATAGAATAGGAAAGGGCGACGTGTGGGAAGGAAGCTACCGTGGTCTTAATTAAGGTGCAGCCCCAGCATTTTCCTGGTGTGAAAATGCAAAACGCGAAACCACAGAAGAGGGTTCGAATGCAAGTTGCCTTCTACGTGGCCCAAATCACGCGCCCACTCGCTCGGTTTAAGACTAGTGTGAGGAAATGGAATGAGCTCCACTCCGTCCTCGTGTATTCGGTTGAGGAGAGAAGTGGGTTGAAATGACCAGCCTAGAAGAGGTTTTCCAAGGTTTTTCCTTCACTTTAACCCAGGAGAGTAGCTGATGGGTTGAAATGCCACTAATCATGCCTAGGACATGTTTTCGATGGTTTTACTCCACCTTAAGCTGGGTTGAAATACAGTCAAAACCACTAATGAAATTGGACCTCAAGCTTCCTCCACTTTAAACTGGGATGGGTGTCTCAGACGGCTGCCTTCTTGGTTGTAATACCTCTAATTAACAAAATAAAGGAGGTTTACGTGGGTTTCTTCCACTTGTGAGTGGCTCAAGAGGTAGAATGCTGACCTTCCGAGCCGTTATTTAGGAATTCCCCTGCCTCAGTCCGGTGAGTTATCTGCAGGGAACCATCATTCTGACAGGGCATTCAAGACCTTTTAGAGGTCGACAAGCCATAAACTTCGCGGCCACTGGGGCTCTGTCCCAGTACCGACGAAAGACGGGTTCGTCGTCGTCGTAGTCCGGTGATACTTAGGCCCGGTTTCACAGTATACGCTTAAGCCTTGGATCGGGCTTAAGCGGGAGCTTAAACTCTGGACGAGTTTCACAGTGGGGAGTGCAAGTGGTAAGCCGAGCTTATCTGTGACTGGCTTAAGCTGTATGAAACTGAGGTTTAAGCTAAGGATTCAGTTCAGATGGTAGAGCGCTGGCCTTCTTATAGCCCAACTTGGCAGGTTCGATCCTGTCTCAGTCCTGTGGTGAAGGTGCTCAAATTCATAGTTAGTGGGACGTAAAACCAATAACATTAACATTAAATAACTTTTATTTCTGAATATATTTCGAGGCTCGTGAAATAATACAGTTTCCGTGTTCCGATATACAGTAAAGGAGACAAAAATGTCAGTTGGAGACTTGCTTTCTTGGCTTACGCTGCGTGAACCATCAACGATAGACCCCAAGTGTAAGCGTGCGAATTGTAGAGCATAGAAACCTCTACAAAAAAGTCCGCGATAGTATATACCTGTTTCCAGCCGTTTGCCCTCTAGAAGCGATTTTATGCTATACTCAGCGGTAAAAAAATATAACTCCTTAACATTAAATAAATATTTCGATATTATCCTCGAATTCCTCATCGAAATAAATTGTTTGACCTCCTCCAGTATGTTATAAGGATTACAATAACCTTGTCAGGACATTATTTGCATGAATGGTTCAGAAGTTATGGCCATTTTAGACTGTAATGCTAATACGTGTCAGCAGGACGGGCGAGTGACCTTTTTTAAACTTTATTTTTGTTACTATTATTGGAATCACATTTTCCGTTATTTTTCTAAATTATCTTGGCTGATAAACGATTTATAACCTACAAGTCAATCAATCATAGGCTACGGATGTAAACAAAGATGAGAATTGAATCATTTCGCTTGCGCAAGCATTACCAACTTCGGAGATGTTCAGCTTAATAAAGCTGCACATGGTCCCCCTACTGTGAAACTCGTAGTGTTTAAGCCAAAGAGTAAGCCTTGCTTAAGCGGCGTGCGTGGCTTACTAAAGCTTCGGCTTAAACTCAAACTGTGAAACCAGGCCTTAGAGGTGGTCAGATAAGCCAGCTTCGTGTCCCTAGATTTTCTGGTAGGCCCTACTGAACTTCTATTGGTCAAAATTCCAGGACCTCAGTGTCCCTGAAAACTGCTAAAATAGTGGGGCGTAAAACCATATTATTATTATTATTATTATTATTATTATTATTATTATTATTATTATTATTATTATTATTATTATTATTATTATTATTATTGCACTTTAAAGTCTGACGAGTGCTGCGATAATACCTGGCAGATAAATCCCTGCTGTCTAAAGGTAGCGTGCTTGTCCCTTACCCAGAGGTCTCGAGTTCGATTCCCAGGCGCATCGGAGATTTTTAGCTGGATCTGAAGGCTGGTTTTTGTGGTCCACCAATTCAACGCGAGAATAGTTGAGAAACTATCTCACAGTGAGTTAGCGGCCTCGGTTTAGAAAGCCAGGAATAACGGCCCATGGGATATGTTGTGCTAACCGCGCTTCACCTCGTAATCTGCAGTCCTTCGGGCTGAGCAGTGGTCGCTTGGTAGGCCAAGGCCATCGGGGCTGTAGCACCTTGGGGTTTGTTTGATATATCTTTGTCATTTTCGTTTACAGTTACAGACTTGGTTAATAAAAGGCACTCAGTCTTCTTCTCTTTCTTTCTTTCTTTCTTTCTTTCTTTCTTTCTGTTTTTGTTCCTTAATAAACGAGATTGAGGATTACTATGTCCGAAGCTTTTACATGAAAAAATCGGAATTAAGCAACAGTTCATTCGACCCAACATGCCATGCGATGCTATCATATTCAGTTTCCGGCAGAAAGTATGGAGCAGGGAATTTATTTTCTTTATCTATTAGCCGGGCTTAGTGGCTCAGTCCGGTGGTATTTGAAGGTGCTCAAATACTTCAGCCTCGTGTCAGTAGATTTACTGGCACGTAGAACAACAACTGCGGGACTAAATTCCGCTACCTCGGCGTGTCCGAAAACCGTAAAAGTAGTTAGTGGGATGTATAGCCATTATTATTATTATTATTATTATTATTATTATTATTATTATTATTATTATTATTATTATTATTATTATTATTATTATTTAAATATTACTTATACCGAGCGAGTTGATCGAGCAGCTGTGAGCTTGCATTCGGGAGATAGTGGGTTCGAATCCCACCGTCGACAGCCCTGAAGATGGTTTTCTGTAGTTTCCCCTTTTCACACGAGGCAAATGCTGCGGCTGTACTGCAACCCATCGGATGACCATAAGACCTATCTGTTTCGGTGAGATGTGAAACAAGTCATTCAAAAATAGGCTTTGTGACCACGATAGTCTGAAAAGGTGGCAAGTATTAATAAAAGATAGATATGAAAGGAGAGAAGATGGGTATGATTAATAAAAGGTAGTTCAACGAATCGTATACAGTTGTCTAAGAAGCACGTCTGATTGTATAGCTGTAAATGAGACAGCAGCACGCAGAAGGACGCCCTATCCTATTTCTGTATATGAGACAACTGACAGTCTACAGCAGAGGTGCTGAGCTGGGCGACCAGTGCGGTCGAGCTGGCGTGACGTAAATGTGGGCACCAAGCATACGTCACAGTGAAGCGAGAGAGCGAACACACTTTGCAGGGGCCGATGACCTTCGATGTTAGGCCCCTTTAAACAACAAGCAAGCACACTTTGCAGGAAAGGGAACAGTTCGATCGTGATTACGAAGCTCTCCTCTACTCACCAAAGTGCTGATTGGGATACGTTATTTAAAATAAAACTCTATAATCGCATCATCATCATCATCTGTATCTGTTTACCCTCCAGGTTCGGTTTTTCCCTCGGACTTAGCGAGGGATCCCACCTCTACCGCCTCAAGGGCAGTGTCCTGGAGCTTCAGACTCTTGGTCGGGGGATACAACTGGGGAGTATGACCAGTACCTCGCCCAGGCGGCCTCACCTGCTATGCTGAACAGGGGCCTTGTGGAGGGATGGGAAGATTGGAAGGGATAGGCAAGGAAGAGGGAAGGAAGCGGCCGTGGCCTTAAGTTAAGTACCATCCCGGCATTCGCCTGGAGGAGAAGTGGGAAACCACGGAAAACCACTTCCAGGATGGCTGAGGTGGGAATCGAACCCACCTCTACTCAGTTGACCTCCCGAGGCTGAGTGGACCCCGTTCCAGCCCTCGTACCACTTTTCAAATTTCGTGGCAGAGCCGGGAATCGAACCCGGGCCTCCGGGGGTGGCAGCTAATCACGCTAACCACTACACCACAGAGGCGGACTCTATAATCGCAACAAAAGAAAAACCGACCTTTTCAAGATATTCCTGTTTTATTTATACTGCGCTCGATATAAACAGCCACTGACACGTTATAACGGTTGTGTTACCATCTACAAAGGTACAGGGTTTAAGCGCACAAGCTACCATTTAAAAAAGTATACTTTCTCTTATTCATTACGCAGAAATTCATATAATTACCTAATGCAACAATTATTTCTCACAGTGTTGTTGTGACTTTTCCTGTTCACCGAATTTCTGCAAATAGTATTTAAAATTTAACAGGTGATAATAGCTAGCCTCTAAATGGCAAGAGGGAGTTTCATCACGACTGAGGACATATTTACTATCCACGATTAAAGTACAACAACAACAACCACAAGAACGTAAATATATCTACCAGATAGATATACCGAGTAGGCCTATGCCTTCAAATAAATAAACTCATTGATGTTATTTCCGGTAAGCATGATTCGATTGTTGCTGAGTTTATCAGACAATATAAACCCAAACAACCACAAGCAACAGCTTATCCACCTTAACTTCGTATTATATTAAAAACCGTTTCTAAAGCACCTCTTATAACGTAATAGTGAAAATTGTCATTCATTATGTACATTATAAAAATACCTGAGGTTGTATGCCTAAATCTTTATTGTATTCGGTCAAAATACATAAACTACAATGAACATAAATAACTTTTCTTATAACGTAAATTGGAAATAACTTGGATTTCTGCCCTCTTTCATTCATTATTTTCTGCCTGCATTTCAAACTCGGGTAACGCCGCAGTGATCGAGAGTGACTGGGAGAACTTCGCCCCCGTTCACGGCCTGTGACGTAGCCACAACGTCACTGTGTTGAATACGCTGCGCTCATCGCCTGCCAGTCCGCCCACTTGCAGTGCTGGGGGCCTGCCCAGCGTAGGCACCGTAAAATTCATTCGCATAATGCCACAATCTTCCTGCAATCTTTCTGCACGTCTTAGGCAATCTGCCCAAGCGCAAGTCGTAATGGTTGCTTCGTTCGTGAGTCTGTCAACATGTGCTTTCCAGCTCTTAGACTGAAGAGCGGTGGCAGTGTGGTGCCAATATCTCGTAAACGGTTGGATTTTAGGGCCTTAAAACGTGGTTTTCGGTTCTGTAGGAACAGCCTTTTCTCGTTGTTGCACGTCAAATTCGATTTTCGCCTACATTAGCCTATGCTATTGGTCAAAGCGCGTAAATCTAGGACAGAAGCTGAATTTTGAAGAAAAAAAAATTCTTTGTGCACCTCCAGGGCAGAAGATGAACCTGTGTTCCTAATTTCAGCTTTCTAGGTCTTTTGGATCTGGAGATCTCGTGATCAGTGAGCGTTATTTGGTTTTTATATACAGGCTGAAGCGAAATTCGCGCACTCGGGCGTCGCAGTGCGACTCCTCACATTCCAGCAATAAAAAAATGTCTCTCACAAAAGTTCGTCCTGCGAGTATATCTGGGAGAAAAAGGACGTTGAAGAGGGCAATCTGGCAACACTGTAATCATATGAAGGGTAACTACCTCTGTCAGCACACATTAGTCGTACTGTACAGCTAGTGCAGTGGATAGAGATTTGGGTTAGCATGCAGGGGGTCGAGGGGTCGATCCAGGGTTGAGGCCATATGTTTTTTATTTCGTAAATGTAGTCCAGGTGGTATGGTATCTGGCATCTTAATCGTCAACAGCGATTGCAGCGGGTCCTCTAGAAACCATTTGCACTTACATACTACGATCCTAGAAAGGCACGAACATTCGTTTTCATTGGTCAGCTTTGAAAGGCGCCCTTTCCACGTCGTAAGCGTGAATTTATTTCATCTACTAGGTGCGTTACAACGTGTTCAGCGTTCCTAAATTTTGTAAATGTACCATACATGTGACCTAAGAAACGGTGCCTTACTGTATTACAGTATGCAATGTCCGATGGAAATTAGCAAATAAAAAAGTGCGGCTCAACCCAGGATCGAACCCTCGAACTCCTGCATGCCAACACAAAACTCTATCCACTGCACCAACTGTACATCACGACTAGTATGTGCTGACACAGATAGTTACCCTACATGTGATTACAGTGTTGCCAGATTGTCACTCTTCAACATTCTTTTCCTGCCGGATATACTCGCAGGACGAACTTTTGTGAGAGACATTTTTTTTATTGCTGGCATGTGAGGAGTCGCGCTGCGACGCCCGAGTGCGCGAATTTCGCTTCAGCCTGTATACTGAATGTATAGATGGATTGAATCTAATATGGATCTCGTGCATTTAAGCTATCATAAATGTCAGTCAAGTTCGCAGGGGTTCGACTTCGTAATCTTAAATACAGGGAACGAGTATCCAGTCAACTGAGCTGCTCAAGTCAGTGAATTTGAGAAAATGATAATGTTGAAGAAATTATGGACTCTTTAATCTAAAGGTGCTGAGGTCTGGAAAGAACACGAGCTTACCAAAGAACATCTTGCTGGAATAACGACAGGGCGAAGTAAATCGCTATCTACACTTTTGAATGGTTGCCAGCAGTTATTCGGCGGAATTAACGTGTACATATTGAATTCTTCGTTGGATTATCTGAAGCGCATTGTTTTAATTTGGCTATGGAATAAAGGTTCCCAAGCAATGGTATATGGAGCCAATTGATGGAACATTTTGGCTGACCTCCCCACCGACCTTCCAGTCGACTGGTGTCCACCCTTCTGACGAAGCAGCGAACCGTCTGACCGACGTATCAACGGACTGTTCGACTGTTCATTAAATTATTAGTAATGAAAAGAATCTACCAAGTGGCAACGGAAATCGGTTATAACCGCCAATCAATAGACGGTAGTCACACAAACCGGTGTTTTGTTGTTGCTAAGAATATCATTTGTAAGGTTTAGGCTGCACACCTATATGGTTAATTAACAGAATTAAGTTAAAACTTCAGAAAACCTACCGGTTACTGAAATAGCCTAAGTACTGTATTTACAGTATTAGTGGAGTGGAAGTGAGAGGAATTTCATTGGCTTTTGCTTGAAGAGTATGTCCATTGATCGGCACTTATTTGTTGTTTCCTGCTTCTAAGTAAAGTTTCTTCAATATTTTTGTGCTCAGATGATATGGTCCACTTGATATTTAAAGAATTTTCTTCCAAAAGAGACTGGATTTTTTCTCTATCCGCCAAATTGTAGAAATCGTTCAATGTTATACACCTAATTCCTTCTCGATGATGACATTTGTTTCCTCATTTTCTAATCGCCATATCATGTGTTCAATATTAAACACTCCTTTTATTTTGCGACATCTTCTCAGGGATGCTTGCCTTGACTATTTAACAGAGAGACTCATTTGAAATTTAGTATAATAAGCGTTATAATGTTGTCAGCAATCCCAAATACGTAACAAACAAAAATCAAAATTAGACGTTATAGCCGATTCATTTTCCTGAAAATGTTATCAAAATACGTCGTTTTATAGTATAGTCATAATAAACAGCGTCATACTAAGCGATTTAAAAAACAGTGTTTATATAGTATAGGATTTAGACGAGACCGCTGGATTTCGCCGTTATATCCATTAAATATGGATCTCGTGCATTTAAGCTATCATAAATGTCAGTCAACTTCGCAGGGATTCGACTTCATAATCTTAAATACAGGGAACGAGCGTCCAGTCAACTGAGCTGCTCAAGTCATTGAATTTGAAAAAAATTAAAGATTAAAAAAATTAAAAATTAAAAGATAAGTCGCAATGAACGGTTTAGACTGTATATAGAGAGGAACATAAAGGGAACGCATAATGGGATGAACACAGTGATAGGTCAGTGTGGGAAGAGGGAGAAACAGAAAGAGGAGACAAAGAGAAACGTGAAAACAATGAAGGACGAGGACAATCTCCACACCCTCATACACTGCCGACTTCAAAGGGATGGACTCTCTCCAATAATCCGAGGTCTTCTCAACCTCCGACGTGCTCGTTTCTGCTTCCCACCCTACTCATTAGGAGCGTGGACATCAGTACTGATATTTCTGTCGCGATGTGGGGTAAGAAGAACGCCGGATAAAGAACAGGTAAAAGGAAGAGACTAAGATATGAATACAGGTGGAAAAAAATAGGAACTCAAAACAACACACAAGGAGAAAGGATCCCAGCAGATCAGTGTGAGAAGAGGGAGCAACAGAAATCGGAGACAGGACAAACATGAAAACTTTAAAGAACAAGGACAGTCTTGTACACTGCCATTTTCAGAGAGGACAACCAACCAATTAGATTAGTCAATCCATCGACTAACTACAGTCAACTAACCAGACAGGCAATTTATCAACCAATCCACATACGAGTAATTGCAAGTCCGAGTAATTTCATGCGTCGTATTTTTTATCACTTGAAAGTCGTAAGTTCCAATTGCAGTTTCATTGCACAGCGTAACTGACTGAGTAGTGTGGATGGACAGATGCCAACATGAGTGCTAAAACATAGATACACATTAAAGACCCGCTGTGTTTACATTTTACGATTCTCTTCCAGTGTTTTGTATTCATGTAAAAACATTAATGTAACTTAACTGCCTGGACTGTTTCTCACGCTGCGAAGAGTGAGCCAATCAACTTGGGTACTTTGTGAATACTTACCGGGTGCGTGTGTAGCTATAATGGACCGACCGACTGCATTCCTTTCCAGCATGTGCCACAAAAACGGACTGATTCCCAGTTGGTTGATTTTAATAAACCCCATGGCACTACAGCCCTTGAAGGGCCTTGGCCTGCCAAGCGACCGCTGCTCAGCCCGAAGGCCTGCAGATTACGAGGTGTCGTGTGGTCAGCACGACGAATCCTCTCGGCCGTTATTCTCGGCTTTCTAGACCGGGGCCGCTTTCTTACCGTCAGATAGCTCCTCAATTCTAATCACGTAGGCTGAGTGGACCTCGAGCCACCCCTCAGGTCCAGGTAAAAATCCCTGACCCGGCAGGGAATCGAACCCGGGGCCTCCGGGTAAGAGGTAGGCACGCTACCTTTACACCGCGGGGCCGGTGGTTGATTTTAATAATAATAATAATAATAATAATAATAATAATAATTTATTTTATCCTTTCAATGTTCTCTGTGTTCTTTTTGAATTACAACGTACACATGTACTCTTACACACAGACGTTCATAGATTTGGCAAGTATTTTCCTGGGATGCCCTTTTCATGCTTCATCCAGTATGAGTAATTCTGCAAGAATCCTAGGTTAAAAGAACGAATCAGGCGTCGTATCCCACTCATATTAAGTGGGGTGGTGATTATTGCTTTAACAGGAAGTACAACTGGACAGCCATCCTCTATTATCACTAATCAGAAGGAAAACGTGGAAGGGATCCAACGTTTCGAAGTGTGTTAGAGCGAAGTTAAACCAGTAGCATATATATATATTTAAATATTTAAATAAATAAATAAATAAAGTAAATAATAATCACTAAACACTGCAGTGCGGTCTGTCACTACTGTCCTCTTACGAGCATATACTACAAGGCCGATCGTGACCCTGTTTATTAGTATGGAATGTAACATTAACCAGTGTTACCAGTATTCCAGCAGCACCTTTACATATAGGCCTACATCTGTTCTTCAATAGGACCACCCAGCCTCACGATGGCCCTAAAATGATCCATCTCAAGTTGATCTAACTAAACCATTACATTTTTATCTCCGAAATACATCTCAGTAAGTTTGCACACATGAACAACATCTTTTGTAGGAACATCCATCTTGAAAGAAGTGAATGAATAAGGATTTTCTTTTATGTACAACTACTTTCTTACAAGTGTCACATTGTAGAGAATTGACTAACATCTTCACCACAAATCCTGTCCGACTCGTTGGCTGAATGGTCAGCGTACTGGCCTTCGATTCAGAGGACTCCAGGTTCGATTTCCGGCCGGGTCGGGGATTTTAACCTTCAATTTCAGTGGCTCTGGGGCTGGGTGTTTTTGTGCTGGCTCCAACATCCATGCAACACACACAACACTATCCTCCACCACAATAACACGCAGATACCTACACATGGCAGATGTCGCCCACTCTCATCGGAGGGTCTGCCTTACAAGGGATGAACCCAGCTAGAAATACCCACACGAAAACATACTACAAATCCTGAGATATATTTAATAATATTCTGTGATAATCCTTCCACTGTAATTTTAACAGTAAATTTGACATCCTTACAATGTAACTTATCTTTAAAAATTAGAAGAGCCCGAGGCCACTATTATTAAATTACCATTATTATTATTATTATTATTATTATTATTATTATTATTATTATTATTTTCGTCCTTCTTAATCCGCTTACCCTCCAGGGTTGATTTTTCCCTCGGACTCAGCGAGGTATCCTACCTCTACCACCTCAAGGGCAGTGTCCTGGAGCGTGATACTTAGGATCGGGGGATTCAACAGGGAAGGAGTACCAGTACCTCGCCGAGGCAGCCTCACCTACTATGCTAAACAGGGACCCATGTTGGGGATGGAAAGATTGGAAGTGATAGACAAGGAAGCGGCTGTGGCCTTAAGTTAGGTACCATCTCGGCATTTGCCTGGAGGAGAAGTGTGAAACCACGGAAAACCACTTTGAGGATGGCTGAGGTGGGAATCGAACCCTCTCTACTCAGTTAATCTCCCGAGGCTGAGTGGACCCATTCCAACCCTTGTACAACTTTTCAAATTTCGTGGCAGAGCCGGGAATCGAACCCAAGCCTCCGGGGGTGGCAGCTAATCACAGTAACCACTACACCACGGAGGCGGACATTATTATTATTATTATTATTATTATTATTATTATTATTATTATTATTATTATTATTATTATTATTATTATTATTATTGTTGTTGTTGTTGTTCCCTATGCCACACTCCATCACAAGGGGGATAATGCCAACAAATATATACGGAAAGGAAGTGATCTCTGTTTCCTACATAATTCGGCATCTTTAATAATGAATTTAATTGCTTTAATAAGTAGACAAAATGTGTACATGAACACATGTAAGCCACTTACCAGTGTATTGAAACTCCTATTCCTTCCTTCTTCTTTCGTCGTGAATAGGAAAAACTACACCCAAACACTATGCAGATATTCACCATTCTGCCACACAGTAGTTTGCCGAAAAATTAATGTGAAATGTACGTAAAAACAACATAAAACAAAACTGCACGTAGCACAGTAACATGTATGTTTACAGTGAATCTGTAGTGACGTAAGATGGCAGCGGCTGCAAGTTTTCGGCTTCACTAGCACCAGTGCTACAAGATACAGCGCTGCCAGTCTATTTACTATATGTCTGTGGTGGAAATGCTGGTACGTAGTTAGGCGATGGACTATGGCGCGTGATAAATTGTATTAGGTTATAAAAGCAAAATTATTTCTGGGGGACGGTCGGTGGGTTCTTGGCTGTCGCAGTGAACACATCTCTTCTCTACAAGGTATTCCAATTAAGATTTCTAACATATTGCATCCTTATCGTGCTATATAAATGTGTGATAAGTCATACTGAATTTCTACCAATTTCTGGAACAATTATTATTATTATTATTATTATTGTTATTAGTGTTAGTATTATTTATCTTTTGAGGCAACAAATTTTTGAACTAATGTCAAACTAGCACCCAGAGAGCTCACAGTGGGACAAGAAAAACGATAGGAGTAGATAAGTCCAAGTATCTGGGAGAACTGATAACACCAAACTTGTCAGAGAAAGAAGCCTATGCATTACGGATGAAGAATACGGAAATGGTGTATCATTTAACCAAAGGCATCTACAAAAAAAGGTCCATATCTTTCAAAGCAAAGCTGGGACATTACTGCAGTGTCGTCCGTCCAGAGGTCTTGTACGCTTCAGAATGTCTTGCAATGAACATAAATGGCGTGATCGAGAAACTGGAGGCCGAAGAAAGGAAGATTTTGAGAATGATCTTAGGTCCCGTCATAGACAATGGGAAGTACAGAAGACGGCATAATGACGAACTATACACCCACGTAGATAAGTTTGCTGATACCATCCGAAAAAGACGTATCTTTTATGGGCATGCGACTCGAATGCACCCTACAAGACTGACCAGCTGCATCATTACTTTCTTTCAGCAGAGGAAAACCAAAGGGGCTTGGTTCATTGAGGTGGATAGAGACCTTGAATGAGTGGAAATCACACATAATGACAATCCAGGAGCGAGTCCCATTTAAGAAGAAACGTCAAGCGTTCCAGGGTTTCCGAGACAAGCCAAAATTAAAATCTGAAAATGCATGGACACAGGAGAGGAAAGAACGACACAGAGAACTCATGCGGAAGTATTAGGAAGACGACAAAGTTAGAAGTAGCCAGTTGAAATGACATGGTCCAAAGTTGGCCGATACGACATGAAATTGTATTATTTTATATATTGTTGTTTTATCTACGATTATGCTTGTTTCAGATGTTAATGTTTATTGAAATGGCCAACAAAGCTGCAAGTTTTAAATCCTCTCTTCAACATGTATGAGCAAACAAAATCGAATTAATTCAATGAAATATGGAAGCAGTTGACATACTTTACTCGAAATAAACTTACGTCGAGTTCAGCGCAAGATACCGGTGGGATCTGAACCCACAACATTCCGATTATGCGTCGGATGCTTTTACGGACATTAAACAGTTAATACTACTTTTATTATTACCGTTAGTTACAAGTATATCAACTGATCCGTTGTTCAAATATGTCCGTCTTCGGCAAATTCCGGATTAACAGGGCATTTATTAAATTTGGTTCCACGCATACGAAAATATTTTTGTTGTAAGTAGCCTTAATACTGTGGTATCCTTTCACTGAAAACTTATTTCGAATTATTAGGTTGTTTTCATTGAAATTCTTTTGCCCAGAAGAATATCATGTCAGAAAATAAGTATTGTTTTAGAATATCGTCACCCATATTCATCGCAGTTAGTTTCACATTGTCATACTTACGTTCCTTTAATTATGCACTTAATTGCACCATACTACTGAAACCTTCGATTCATCGAATGTTTCAAATTTTCTACAAGAGCTTAAATATGTCGACGAGGCGTTCCTATTTGGAATATTGGAACAATTTCTCACGCAGCAGACAGGACAGACGTATTGAAACAAACAGACTTCCTACATTTCAACATCAGATGATGGCAATAATCAAGAATTGTGTTCCAAGATAATTAATAAATTCTCCTTTTCATGTTACTCATCGATCTGGATTCATTTCATAATCTTATTTTAACCAATTTCAGTAATAACTAAAATTTCGTACCGTGACTACTGGCCTGCATGAAAATTAATCGTTTCGAAATCGGACCAGTGCAGTGGAGTTCGTAATATACGGACAGACACACGTGCCAAGTCTTAGCGTGCTTAATGATGCTTGAAGAAGCGGAGCTCGATATGCGGAGGTTTATGGAATTAGATGTTTTTAACACACACTCTTTGATTATTCAAGTGAGTCATGTCGATTCTCTGTAGGTACCGTATTTTATAAAGCTGAATCTGTCGTGCTGATACACATATCACTGAGCTGAAAATTTAATTTGTCACGTTCGATGTCTAGTGTGTGTTAATGGCCGTTATTGGCTTATTGTGATGAGGACTATATGCTTGTATAACATTTTTATGACGTACGAAGTTAATCACATTTCTGGCAAGCGCTCCTGTTCCCAAGCTGCTCATGTTTATATGGTTCTCACACTGAGCTTGTACTGCTGCTGGTCATCGTTAGTAGCCTGACTCCGGCAAATAGCTGGGAGGCAGTTTCCAAGTCCGTCCTTTGTTTATGTCTTGTTAGAGAACTCCCAGACGAGTGTAGTATTGTGTGGCCTGAAGGTTCACTATGGGCCACTGACACATCTAAAATACTCCTCATAGGTCAACTTACTACACCAGCTGTATCGGAACGGAAGTGGGTTTCCTCTCCTGTACATGATGGTCATTATACCCTTTCTTAACCGCCCTTATGTTTTTCTCCTCTAACCCCGTCTTTTCTTCAGAATGGTTTGTCGGCGTCGTGCTGTTAGAAAGAAAGTTCTTCGTTGTTGATTTACTTAAAGTAATGATGGTAAAAGCAACCCTCAAAATTGCTTGGCATTTCTCACTCGCCAGAACAGGGCGGGGGGGGGGGAGGGTGAGGGGAGTGTCGAAATAATATTTTGTTGACGTTCAGCATAAACCAAAATGTATTGCTTTGCTCCATTATTTATTGGGTCAATTTGCATGATTTTAGTTCCGTTATCACGTTCTAGATTGGATAATGCAGTCTTAGAAAATGAAAAATTACATGCTCAGCCCTCGCGCCTTCCCTAACTGGATTTGGAGGTGTTCGGTGTTGTGGCTACGGACAGGGCGCTGTCCTGGCGAGAATTACCACTTGTCTATGGCTACACCAGGGTTGAAGTCCTCTAAGAGTGGTCCATTTACTGCCAGCAATATGACATCCAGCGTAGTGATGTCCAGCGAAAATCCCTGCTTCCTTTTTATTCCATTAACGAAAATGAATCCTCATTCACAAAATATTGTCGTTACTTTAATGCACGCGTCTCCGTAAAACACCTTATTCAAAGTACAGTATTTTGATTCTTTCCCAGCAGATATCTCCGTAGATAACTGACCACATCAGAAGGGTCTTAATGTGATTCTCTTGTTTGTATACCGTCCTTGCATACGGTTAGTAGAGTATTCTGGTTCGTGGTTCGAGGCAGTCACATGTTATATTCTTTCGCCTATTAATAATCTGCATTTTACTTTCTCGTAATGAAAAAGGAATTCTAAGAGTAATAATTCTGGGTATGTTTCTGATTGCTGCTCAGTACTGGGTCTTATGTTTTTATAAATAAGTTCATAATAGCGTATTAAGCAGATATCCTAGCCTCGTCCTAGTATGAAGGATGAAGGATTTCAGTTGGAAAAATGTTCTTTTTCTCTTGTTTAACAGAAATATTCATAGTTCACTCTGTTCCTAGAGTGTTGCTTTCCACTCCAAATAACTGGATTACGAAGCGGTTCTTGTATTCGCACGCCGAACCCAATTTGTAGTAACTGCTCCGTGTGTCTTCATCTCATTCTCATTTTTGCACTCGAGAATCTGCGTCTGGTTTATTTTTCCACAACACTAAGCTTGTCTCTACGTGTATACACGAGAGAGAGAGAGTAGATGCGATTTTTATTTTCGGATAGGAAAAGTAATTAACTTGCTTGGCAAATGTCTCTGGCGTGCGGCTACTCCTACTCCAGCCGCTAAGAATAGCAGGAGGCGTCATGTGTTGACAGACCTAGTCTGTCATCAGATTCCATTTCATGAAGAAGACTTAGTCTTCAAAATTACTTCATAAAAGCGAACTATTTGACACATACTATAGTTCATTCACGAAAGGTTGAACATTGAACGCTGAGAGAAACAACAATCTAGAAATGAAATTGTAAAATTAATAATAATTATAATTTATTTATTTCCTACCGACCGAGCTCGATAGCTGCGGTCACTTCAGTGCGGCCAGTATCCAGTATTCGGGAGATAGTGGGTTCGAACCCCACTGTCGGCAGCCCTGAAGATGGTTTTCCGTGGTTTCCCATTTCACACCAGGCAAATGCTGGGGCTGTACCTTAATTAAGGCCATGTAAAGCAACTTGCCAATCAATTTCCTACCGAGGCTAGTGAACCCTTTTTATATCATGTATTTACTACACTGAATAGCCTTCTGAAAGAAAGAAATCTATGTAAGTAAATTTATAATTTTGCCTGTACACTTCAAATGTTGGCTCTCGTAGTTTGTATCTTGGGTTAGGTATACAAGAGTCGAAAGTAGGCAGGGTTACTAAAATGTTACAAACTTTGGGCTGGGAAGATTTGGGAGTAAGGAGACGAAATGCTCGACTATGTGGTATGTTTCGAGCTGTCTGTGGTGAGTTGGCGTAGAATGACATGAGTAGGAGAATAAGCTTGAATGAAGATTTTAAAAGTAGGAAGAAAAAAATGGAATTCAAGAGGACAGATTGGGACAAATGTTCATTTATAGGACAAGGAGTAAGAGATTGGAATAAAATATCAAGGAAAATGTTCGATAAATTTGCAGATTCGTTGAAAATATTTAAGAAAATAAAAAACTATGTAAACAATTATAAATACTTATAAATATTAGGCAAACAGTTGACAGGGAATCTGCCACCTGGTCGACCGCCCTAAATGCAGATCATTGATGATTGATTGATTGATTGATTGATTGATTGATTGATTCAATTTTTTATTTTACTGTTACATTGCTGGAAAACGGCTAACAGAATTTCTCTGAACTCGGTACGTAAGTTCAGGGGCAGTTGCGTTGTTACTAGGCTATAGTATATTGTACTATTTAATTAGTATACTGTGGCATAGCAATATTAAGGGAGTAAAAGAGGAAATTCAAATTTCTACGTTAATGTTAACTATATCGAAAACATGTACCTAAGAAAGTTTGTGCAAAATATGATATCCGATCGTTTATATTTCACCCGCTTTTTTTTATCGTACGCGGAATATTTAAGGAATATTTAAGGTTATATTCGCGATTATTACATTGTTTACAAACTTCCAAATATATCAGAAAATATTTGTTCTACCTAAGAAGAATACATCATCATCATCATCATCATCATCTGTTTACCCTCCAGGTTCGGTTTTTCCCTCGGACTTCGCGAGGGATCCCACCTCTACCGCCTCAAGGGCAGTGTCCTGGAGCTTCAGACCCTTGGTCGGGGGATACAACTGGGGAGTATGACCAGTACCTCGCCCAGGCGGCCTCACCTGCTATGCTGAACAGGGGCCTTGTGGAGGGATGGGAAGATTGGAAGGGTTAGGCAAGGAAGAGGGAAGGAAGCGGCCGTGGCCTTAAGTTAGGTACCATCCCGGCATTTGCCTGGAGGAGAAGTGGAAAACCACGGAAAACCACTTCCAGGATGGCTGAGATGGGAATCGAACCCACCTCTACTCAGTTGACCTCCCGAGGCTGAGTGGACCCCGTTCCAGCCCTCGTACCACTTTTCAAATTTCGTGGCAGAGCCGGGAATCGAACCCGGACCTCCGGGGGTGGCAGCCAATCACGCTAACCACTACACCACAGAGGCGGCTAGAAGAATACATACGGTAACAAATATTATACAAAATCTAATACCTGATCTTTTATATCTAATATGTTTATATTACAAGGTAAATTAATGGAGATAATCACGAATTTAGGTTATTATTACCGCATCCAACGCTGACGTGGAATACTTAGTCGTCATGGTAACGAACTAATACTAACGATGGTGATGGTGGTGGTTTTTGTAAGCTTCAAGTCCGCTGGTCGTTAGCCCCTATTAATCTGGAAAGAATTCGAAATGAGAAGAGAAACATGGAGAATTGATCAGTCAAATAATGAGTGGGAGGAAAAGGAATCTTAAGAGGTTTCAACTTAAGGGGCTGCCTGGCCGAGGCGGTAAAGGCGTGCTCGGTTCGCCCGGAAGGACGTGGGTTCGAATCCCCGTCAGGAAGTCGTAAAATTTAAGAAACGAGATTTCCACTTCCGGAGGTGCATATGGCCCTGAGGTTCACTCAGCCTGCACCAAAAATGAGTACCAGGTTAATTCCTGGGAGCAAAGGCGGCCGGGCGTAGATCTAACCACTCTACCCCATCACTTGCCGAGGTTAAAATGGTGGAAGCTTTTACCTTCCACTCCTCCAAGGGCCTTCATAGCCTGTACGGAGGTGACTTTACTTTTTTTTTTTTCAACCTAGGTCACAAATGCTCTAATATCCCCAATCTGGGAGAAAAAATGCGAGGACCTGCAATATTTAAATATTTAAATACCGCAAAACGTATCAACAGTAGTATATTAGGTTGACTGACTGTTCTTGTTAGTTGAGGTGTGCTCTCTCTCTTCCGCTGCTACTCACCGCTCCTAGATGGCATTCCTATTACAATTACAATCATGGACGACTATACAACAGCTAGTTTAAAATAAAACATGTATACTAATACACATTTAAGCTTCAACGGTAATTCTAAATGTGAACTTGAAGCTATCTTTTACTGAACAGCAGGATCGAAGCTACATGCTAACAATTTGCAGCAAGTGAATCTGAAGTATTATAATGCATAAAAGTAAGTCTGGGATTCAAATAAGCAAACTTGTTTGCAATAAAGAATTATGTAAATTATGACAATGGACGAGGAGAGTTGCCAAAGTAGTTTCGTCATTCAGAAGGAGGCCACTTGGGTCTGAATATCTTGTTTGAGGAGATCGCTTTTAATTTGCAACGGACTATATCAGAGACTAGCTGATGTACCCGTGCTTCGCTACGGGATTCTCAGAAAGACTGACTTTGTGGTTTTCCTAACTGAATTGAACATTGGTCATTACAAAAACGTCAGTAGGAATGTAGCGATTGAAAGCAATGTTATCATATAAAATACTCGATCAAATGAAAAACCGCACACTTTCTCACTTTCAACGAACAGTACTACGGTGCCGATCTAAGAGTCCAAAGTTCCAGAGCTGGAATAACCAGGTCGCAGACTGCCGTGAACACTCCTCTGTCATTATTCCGTTAAATATGCACACTACTCATTCCAATCAGTGCCTCAGAGTAGGGATTGAATAGCTCGAATACTATGATGAACCAGTGTGTTACGTACCAGATATATCAGAAAATGTATGAACCAGAGGAATGGCATGCTAAAGCAGAAAGTTATCTAACTCCACAGCTACTTCCCGCCAATATACTGGCAGGCTGTTACAGTCGGTACGACCAGGCGAGTTGCTCGTGTGGTTAGGGGCGCGCAGCTGTGAGCTTGCATCCGGTAGATAATGGATTCGAACCCCACTGGCGGCAACCCTGAAGATGGTATTCCGTGGTTTCCCATTTTCACACCACGCTGTACCTTAAAGCCAAGGCCGCTTCCTTCACACCACTATTCATTTCCTATCCCATCGTCGCCGTAAGACCTACCTGTGTCGGTGCGACGTCAAGCAAATTGAAAAAACCTCGGTACGCTGCAGTAATCCTATCTATCGGGGATGAGAGGAAACAGAAGACAAAAAGCACATCAAACAAACAATGGTCAATGTAATGTTATTGTTGATAAAGTTTATGAGCTTTCTATATTGCAGGCCTTCACATTAGTTTTCTTTCGACTCTGTGATATTAGGGTGTCTTACAAAATTATTGATATCGTAGACTGTAGTTCCTTGTTCTCAGACTTTACATACCGATTTTCACTAAATTATGTTTACCCATTTTCTCGTGACTCGGCGCTGATATGGACCTAGTAACAAAAATCCAAATTCATGAATATCTCTGATTATATGCGGTACGGTAACAATGTATAAGACATAAGTGATCGGAAATTTAATTTCTTACTTAACTAATACTAACTTACGACATAACTAAAGTTATGTTAGTTATGTAGTATTTATCGATTCGACCACTAATAACATAAATAAATTATTTGAGAATTACATTTCAGACCTTCCCCTAAACTACCATATCACTCAACGTGTATAAAATAATTTGTAGCCTAGATTGCAGTGGTTTATCACCCGACATGTATACCAATTTTCAATAAAGTCTCTTCAGCCGTTTTCTATTGATGCGTGTACAGACAGACAGACAGACAGACAGACAGACAGACAGACAGACATTACGGAAAAGTAAAAATTGCATTTCCTTGTTACCGTGGACATGACAGATACAAAAATATCATTCATTTCAAATTCTGAGCAATGCACAGGCAAGACTCTTATTTTATATATAGATTACATTTCAGGCCTGCCCCTAAACTACCATTTCACTCAGTGCGAATAACATTATTGACAGCCTAGATTATAGCGACTTTCCATACCAATCTTCGTGAAGATACGACCACTAATAAAATAAATATTTGACAATTAAATTTTAGACCTTCCCCTAAACTACCATTTTTCTCGGCGTGTATAGCCTATATTGTAGCGACTTATTTCCCATCTTTGTCTAGCGATTTTTATTAAGACACGACCACTAATAACATAAATATTTGAGAATTAAATTTCAGGCCTTCCCCTAAACTACCATTTCACTCAGCGTGATTAAAATAATTTATAGCCTAGATTGTAGCGGTTCATCACCCGACTTTACATTCCGATTTTCATTAAATTCTCTTGTGCCGTTTTCTCGTGATGCGTGTACAGACAGACAGACAGACAGACAGACAGACAGACAGAAATTACGGAAAAGTAAAAAATGCATTTTCTTGTTACTGTGGACATGACCGATACAGAAATAACATTCTTTTCAAATTCTGAGCAATGTACAGACAAAACTCTTATTTTATTTATATAGATATACGATCAAACTTCACATTCTAGGACTAACGAGGTGGAAGGGGCATAGAGGCAGCATAGTCAGCACGTATATTATCTTTTAAGGACACTAATGAGTGAATTTTGATTTTTCATAACTACTGAGCGGATCATTTTCAAGCTGTTATCGTAAATAGATTTAGGCATAATTGGATTTTATTACAATTTCAGTTCACTATCACTAATTGTTTCTGATTTAGAAATGTTCAGATGTTTTTAAACGTAGGTAAAATGCTGCTTGTAATGCAGTTTGCACTTAACAGGTACAAATAGTTAGTGTTCAGGATTTTGTTGTATGCTTAATACTACATCGATAAAGAGATTGATATGTTAAAATATTATTTCATCCAAAAAAGTATGAAATATACACTTTTCAACCTAAATGTCATAGTTATTTTTAATAGACAGAACAATCTAAAGCAAACTCTTTTTATGCATATTTAGAGCTGAATACCATATATGTGTTAAATAACGTGTAAATTGTAATGCAAGGAGAATTTTTATCGTATTAGTTTGAGTCTAGCCCGGAGGCTGGTCATCTTCACTGTCAGCTGTCATAAATAGCTCAGTGGCTGAATGGGTTGGGATCAAGCTATAATAGCTTCATGTATTCAAGATTGCGGATGACATCGCGGAAAAAAGTATAGACACCCGACTTTATAAGTTAATAAAATGTTTATATCCTTTGTTCCACACGGAAACAAGCTACACCAAAATTTAGCTTATTTTATTCTACGTTTAATTATGTGTAGTAGAAATTTTTATCATATACAGTTAACATTTTAACGCAGGTTGAACGAAACAAAAGTGCCGGTATTTTTCTCCATTTCCAACGGAGCGCTCACTTTGAAATTTCATAACTTTAAAAGTATTGATCAGCCATTCCAGTTGTCACGGATGTTACATCTTTACTAATTCAAAGCCCTTAACATTAAACTGTAAATGCATTTTGCGAATTTTTTAAACATGAAACACGGTAAATTCTAATGAACTCCCCACCGAAGAAACTATGTTGAGTAAAACGTATTACTATTCCGGAAACTGAAAAAATGTTCCGTCACGGATATTAAAGAATTTGTGAACTCACCTTACAGGCAGTGAACTAAAATTAAAAATTCAGGTTACTGCCTTAGAAAGTATTCATTTTACACACATTGTGTTGATCTGAAAGCTTTAAAGATCCTAATTCTGATATATTAATTTAAAAAATTGAAGAAGGATTGATTTTATAACTGCTTTATTCATGTCACGGATGTTACATGGAATTTGTCACGGATGTTACATCTGACATGATACATGATATATTAATATTACATTGTAACACAGTTATGCAATAATAAATTATTAGGCCTCTGAATAGAAATCAGAGCAAATTATTTTATTTATTGGATGGAAGAAACCATGGACTGAAGAAAAGGGTAATGTGTGGTCATTATCCAATTTGTAATTATAACATGAATAAGACTTTAAAGACTTTTCTTAACAAATACTACTCCTACAAGCAGACTTTGCTTCCGAAATCAAAAATTCAGGCACTCCCGCTTTTCACAAATATTGCAGCATTTTTTCTGTAGCAGTGCCCTTGGTGTTAAAATATTTCCTTGATAATCAAGACAGAAACGAGAAATAGCACGAACTAAAAATCTGAAATTTTCATGCTTAATACAAACACATACATTGTGGGGAGTGTCTTTTTCTGGCCTCTTATGTCTGGGACGCGTTTCAACTAATTTTGAAAGAGATATCCTTACTTCAGGATGTATATCAAAGAATCGTTGGTAAGCTTCTGCATCATTCATTACAAGGTAGCGTTTCTGTCTTTTCTCCTTCTTCTCTGTGGCTTCATCTTTTACTGCCAGATGTTTGCCAGCTGATGTCATCATTTTCAAAAAATGATTTCACTGTTTCCAAATCTTCTTTTCAATATTATCGTCCCCTGCGAGACACTGTAACTTTCGTAATGTGGATGTCGGACTTTGGGAAAGCTTCTTTTAAAAGTTGCCTGACAACAGCCTGTTTTTTTGAAGGGCTGAATGGCAAAGACTTACATGCGTTGTGGACAACTTTTCGAAGTGTGCTTGTTGAAGAATATGAGCCCAAAGCTGAAGGGTTTAGAGATGTATTGTTCTTTATTGCTTCTGGTTTTTTCCTCCTCCACTCCTGCACCCTCAGTCTAGTCTTTTCTCTCCTCGTCTTTTTCACATTTGTCTTTAACTTGTTGCCTTTTTAACCTATTCCTTTCCCTATCCTTCTCCAAATATGCAGCCCATCTCTATGGCTTTTTAGATTTAATTTTAGCTCTCATTTTTGCAGACTTTGCAGGTGGCATTATCTACAAGAAAATACATGAGTTTAGACTAAATTATAGGTTATTTTATGTTTCTCTTTACCTACCATTAATTTTAAGGACATTTCATCATAACAAAAAATAAATTATAGTTGGAATAAAGAAAAGTAATTTCATTTTACTCAGTGACTTAATAAAATCAAATTCTACACATCAGCAATATAATGTAAATCTGTCTGAATTTTCCCGGTTATATGTTGTGTAACATGGATTATAGTTCATAAAGTTAGACAGGCTTAAACTAAAAGTATCAGTGGTGATAGAAATGTAACATCCGTGATTTGTAACATCCGTAACGCCTATTCTATTCTTATTTAAACTCAGATATTATCTTTAAGATGGTAGGGTACAAGTATTTTAATAGAATGTCAACATTTTCTACCTTTTACAAAAACGAATTTAGTTCAATGATGTATTTAAAAAAAGTGTCTTCTTTTTTGTCACGGATGTTACACCCTGTACGTCCGACTACTGGTTTATATTTGATTAATAAATTTTCTCACCTTGGTCTCTGAAATTCAGTGTGTAGAGTCTCAAAACATAAAATCAGCAGTAAACTTCCTGATAATGGAGTTAACAGTTGAACTGCATGTAAATAAGTTCTGCCAACTTCAGTGAATAAAACTGGCCATATACTACCAACTACAACCAGCTACTTCCGTTAGCAATAAAACATATCAAATGTATTATTTTTCAAAATATCTAAGCAGAATGCTTAAATTAGAAGTTTTATCTATTTATAAACATATTTATAAACAAATATTTTTTCCGTAGAATTCCCGCTTTACCCGGAATGGCTGTGATCTGATCGTTAGCCAACTTCAATGGGTCTTAAAACAACTTATTGTTGATCTGTACACCATTTTCTTATGTCTTCTGATATTTGTGAAAACGATTGTTGTAAATTTTGTGAAACAGCATTTTCTCATTACTGGGTAAACAGTTCGGCATTCATTGTTGGCTGCCATATTGAATATAGTCGGAAGAAAAACAAGCTCCTCAAATAAATACCAAAACTAAGTAATTACGCAAACTAATCTTGTGAAAATAACTTTCCAACATCCTTAACATCTAGACACGGTTGTGCTGTGCTCGCTTTGCTTTCTAGAGCTCGCTATCACCTCGTGCCCGTGTTTACAGAACTGTGTGACTGCATTGAATAATAGTATTATATAGACACGTGCACATAAGGGATTAGTGTTACCTGTGAGTGGGGACGAGGGTCCCCGGGACTTAGTGAGGATGGAGGAATCATCAGACGGTGGCCTAGGTACTCTATCTAACCATAATTCACTTAGCTCAGCTATAGGTACCGCATTAAACTTGTGCTATTCAGACGGACAGTTAAGTGATGTAGACCAAATACCTTCTCAAATATCTACACTACGTAAACGTGGTCTCCCGGACGAGCGTCCTGATTACTGGAATGAAGAGGGCCTAAGTGTGAAGAAGCTATCAGTGTCAATAAGTGCCAGTGAAAATTCTCATGAACATCGAACTAGCTGCCCAATTCCGCCAGCCCCATCTGTGCATCCTGTGCAGTTGAAACGTCCCAGCATACAGCTAGCCAGCTTGCTCCAAGTCAACAGGTACGAAGCAGCGCTCAGCATGAGTCATACCTCTATAAGTTAGATGATGAAGGTCCGTTCATAGTGTATGCTGAACATAAACCCGATGAGGCAGGTGCGGCAACTAAACATATCGGCCGGTTGCATCCAATGTCCGTGGGAAAGTGTATTAGGGCCTTAATTCCAGACATGAGTACTTCTATAATGAACATTACTACAAAGGGACGTAATAGGGTTCAAATAGAACTTTCTTCCGCTACCTGTGCAAACAGGCTTGCTCAGTTACAATCCCCCTCACTCAGTCTTTACATACCAAGGCATCTAACGGTGAAGACAGGTCTTATTCGTGCAGTAGATACGTCCTTCTCGGAGGAAGAATTACTTTCAGAAATTCAGTCAGATAAGAAAATATTAGAAGTACATCGCTTTCACCGTAAACTTGTACGAGACGGACAGACTGTACTAGTGCCTCGGCAACTGTTGCGTGTTGTATTTGAAGGTCGCACTTTACCTCCTTACGTGTATATATTTAACACTCGGTGTGGTGTAGAACCTTACGTCCAGAATGTAACCCTTTGCTACCAATGTCTTAAATACGGCCACGTAAATAAACAGTGTCGTAGCAAAGCACGCTGTGCATGCTGCGGCGACAGTCACATCACTGCAGATTGCCTTACTCCAGATCCGCCTAAATGTATTTACTGCTCTGGCCCTCATCGTGCAGATGATCGATCCTGTCCAGAATACGAACGACAGCGTAGGATTAAATATAATATGGCCCATTTAAATATCACCATTGAGCAAGCACTCGAAATGGAATCTACAAGCACATATGCTAATACTGTGATGCAAAATAACACTCCTCCAGCAAGTACATCTTATCACAAGGAATTTCCACCCCTTCCTTTCCCTGCACGTGGGTCACTTCCCACCAATAACCTTTCCAACTCTTCTTTCCCTAGTACCTCTAAGGTGTCCTCTCGTTTTACACCCAAACGTCCTTCCACCCCAAAGTCTAGAGTTCCAGTTCACAACCAGTGGAAAACATACTGCAATGGACAGCGTTCTGCTGCCAATTCCACTGGACCTATATATCCTACACAACAAGTTCAACCAAGTCAACAGCCTCAAACAACACCACAGGCTCTACCTACAAGTCCACTGCTTGAAAACATTGTCCAGTTTATTTTGACGCTTAAAAACACGGCCTCCTCGGAAATTGATCCCTCTCATATACGTGACGTTATTTCATCACTTTTAAATCAGAATAACCATGGATACCGCACATCAACTGAATAAAATAATACAGTGGAACTGTCACTCAATACGAGCGCATAAACTTAGCCTTCAGACTCTACTGCGAGATTACTCCGTTTCAATGTGTGTAGTTAGTGAGACCTGGCTGAAGGATACTACCCCCTTTCAGCTTCCAGGCTACAATTTTATAAGAAGTGATCGTGGTGATGGTTATGGAGGGGTTGGAATTCTCCTCCAGAAGAACATCATTTATGATCAAGTAACTCTTATTCGAGGATCGAAATTGGAAACATGTGCCATCAAGGTTAACTACAGGGGTTCACCGTTAACTAATGTTTCCGTATACCGATCACCTAACCAACTGGTATCTGTACACGAACTGCGTCGACTCTTTTCCCAACTTTCACAGCCTGTACTTATCTTCGGAGACTTCAACTCACACCACTTGAATTGGGGAAGTTCTTCTACTGACTCACATGGAATACAACTCATGGGTGTAGCTGAAGAAGAAAACTTAGTGCTACTGAATGATGGGTCCCCTACCCGAATTTCCCGACCTAATCAAGCTCCTTCGGCAGTAGATGTTACTTTTGCATCTCCTTCAATAGCACTCGACTTCTCCTGGCAGGTTCTACAGGACACTCTAGGATCTGACCACTTTCCAATATTATTAACATCGACTAATACATCAACCATTCCTCATACCATCTACCCAACATATCGTTGGAAAATTCGACAAGCTGACTGGGCAAGTTACAAGGAGGCAATAGATCTCATCCTGGAAGAATACTACGAAACGAATGACATTGTCAGAGACTACGAAACATTCTGCGATTCCATTAATCGAGCAGCCTGCCTTACAATTCCACAAAACAGACCATATGCATACAGCAAACGACCTCCAACTCCCTGGTGGGATAACGAATGTCAAGCTGCGTTGCATGACAGGCGTGTGGCACTCCATCATTATAAACAGGATGCTTCTGAAGCTAATTTCCTCACCGTACAACAAACTCAAGCGAAAGCAAAACGCTTATTCAAGCTTAAAAAGCGTCAGGGTTGGCGCCAATATTGTACTTCTCTCAACTCATCTATCTCTCCTGCTACAATGTGGCGGAATATTCGTCGTTTCCCAAACTCACAGAACTGCCCTCAGTTTACATCTACATGTACGATACCAATAAAAGAGGACATCCTGAGAAAAATGGCCCCTCCTTCAGCTCATATAGGTTATTTACCACGCAATGGCCATGAAGATAATTTCCATCCACTACTTCGTCCATTTGAATTTAAAGAACTTATTAAAGCCTTGAAAACGAGTAATAATACTTCCCCAGGTCCAGGTAACATCCATTACCCAATGTTACTCAACATGTCTAGTGATGGACATAAGAAACTACTTAAGCTGATGAACAGGATGTGGTTTCAAAGAGTGCATCCTCCGTCATTTAAACTTATTCGTCTGGTACCATTATTGAAGAATGGGAAAAATCCACGACTGTCTTCATCCTATCGCTCACTGTCCTTGATATCCTGCTTGTACAAGACTATGGAAAGGATGATTAAGCATCGATTAGAATGGTGGGTAGAACATCACAAGCTGCTACCACCTCAACAAATGGGTTTTCGACGTGGGAAAGGTACAATAGATACACTTGTACATCTAATTACAGACATCCAACTTGGTCTGAGCAATAACAATTACGTTGTGGCATTGTACACTGATCTGTCTTCTGCGTATGACAGCGTGCTTATTCCCGTCTTAGAAGACAAATTACGCTTCCTACATCTCCCAGAGGACTTTATTGGGAACCTCAGTTGCCTTCTACAAGATAGACATCTCATCATGTTTCACAATGGCACGACAATTGGTCCTCGAATGACATCCCAAGGTCTTCCACAAGGCTCTATCTTGTCTCCGTTGCTTTTTAACATATACACAGCAGACCTCACATCTATATTTTCTCCTGAGATTCAAGTTCTTCAGTATGCTGATGATATTTGCATTTATACAGAAGCTGAATCCTTGGACAAGTGTCAAGAACAGATGACGGTTGCCATGAGGACTTTCACTCCTTGGCTTCATAACCATGGATTAACGATATCTGCAGGAAAATCAGCAGTCTCTATCTACACTCGACATTCGAGACCCCCACTGGACACGATTCATCTGGGTTCCTACTTATTTCCCTACAAGGTGGTGGTGCCTTATCTAGGACTTCTCATCGATCACAAATTGACATGGTCTCCACATATTCATCATGTGCTCCGTAAGTGTGATATTTCAGTCAATATCTTACGAGCCATTAGCGGCTCTTGGTGGGGCTGTGACCCGAAAATTGCGCTGCAACTGTACAGAAGTTTGATTCGACCTCTCCTGGATTATGGAAGTGGATGCTTTGCTACGGCTTCCAAAACATTGTTAACTAAACTAGACAAATGTCAGTATAAGGCCCTTAGACTCTGCATAGGAGCAATGCAGACTACACCTACAAATGCTCTGCTACTTGAAACACTCGAACCTCCTCTCCATCTACGAAGGCAATATCTAGCGGGGAAATATATTTTCAAACTTTTTCAATACAGGGAGTCTCCAATACTTCACAAGATATCCAAGCTGACTACCCTAGTACTGACTTCACGCTACTGGAGAAAGAAACGTCAACCGATCCTAGTGGATGAATTTACCAATCTCAGTGGTTGCAGGCGTATTATAAGCACTATAGATACCCACCCCAGTTTTAACTGTTCTTTTGAAACTACTATTAAGAAACTGGATATTCGACTAGAAACATCATTTGAGATCACTGTGAACTGTAACGATGTCAGCCTGAAACGTTATCTGGCAGAATGGCCACACGCCCGACACATCTACACAGATGGATCAAAGGACTGTAATACAGTGGGTAGCGCCTATATCGATGTTCAATCCGGCAGTTGTGGTAAGTTTAAGCTACCTCCGACAGCATCTATATTTACGGCTGAGCTTACAGCCATTTTGGGGGCCCTCGAATACGCTGCAAATCTTCCTGAGCGGTTGATTGTGGTGTTGTCTGATTCTAGATCAGCACTGCAGAGTCTACAAACCATTAACTCACGGACATCATCCTTGATTCTCGTACACGAGATTATTGCACAGGTACATCGACTTGAGACACAGGGGAAGAAAGTTTCATTTGTGTGGGTAAAAGCCCATGTAGGAATCCCAGGCAATGAGCTAGCAGACAAAGCAGCACGATCTGCTGCCACTGACGGCCAACAGACTTACACGACAGTTCCAGCATCGGATTACACCTCCTTGCTTCGTCGACGGCAATTGACGGCGTGGAACAACGAGTGGCATGATACCTTATAAGCACTACAGATACCCATCCCAGTTTTAACTGTTCTTTTGAAACTACTATTAAGAAACTGGATATTCGACTAGAAACATCATTTGAGATCACTGTGAACTGTAACGATGTCAGCCTGAAACGTTATCTGGCAGAATGGCCACACGCCCGACACATCTACACAGATGGATCAAAGGACTGTAATACAGTGGGTAGCGCCTATATCGATGTTCAATCCGGCAGTTGTGGTAAGTTCAAGCTACCTCCGACAGCATCTATATTTACGGCTGAGCTTACAGCCATTTTGGGGGCCCTCGAATACGCTGCAAATCTTCCTGAGCGGTTGATTCTGGTGTTGTCTGATTCTAGATCAGCACTGCAGAGTCTACAAACCATTAACTCACGGACATCATCCTTGATTCTCGTACACGAGATTATTGCACAGGTACATCGACTTGAGACACAGGGGAAGAAAGTTTCATTTGTGTGGGTAAAAGCCCATGTAGGAATCCCAGGCAATGAGCTAGCAGACAAAGCAGCACGATCTGCTGCCACTGAAGGCCAACAGACAGTTCCAGCATCGGATTACACCTCCTTGCTTCGTCGACGGCAATTGACGGCGTGGAACGAGTGGCATGATACCTCCCAACAACGCGGAAAACACTATGCCACTATCCATCCAGATATTCCAAACGTTCTTTGGCACCATCAGCGTCCCTATTCGCGTCAATTCATCAGAGCAATCGCAAGAATGAAGTTTCATCATGGTTGTTTCCCTTAGCATCTGCACAAAATCCAAGTACTACAATCTCCCTTCTGTTCATGTTCAGCTGATACCGTTGCCGATCTTAATCATATATTCTTTGGATGTCCACACCACTTTGTACGCACTACTTGCCTACTTCAAAATTTATTGGCATTAGGATACCAATTACCCCCTATTCTTTCGTCAATTCTCCACAAAAGTGATCAATCTGCTTACTTTGAGTTATATGCATTTCTTTCTGACATTGGACTGCGAATCTAAGTCCTTCGCCTAGCATCGAACTTACCCTATAGTACTACAACACTCCTACCTTCTTCTGATCCACGGCCTAGTCACGCGTACCACTGGATGTCCTCATAGGCATTATGATGAGAAGACGAATCCATCTCTCCTGTCTCCGAGCAACAAATAAATTAAAACATAAGTTCCTATAAAACTCCCTTCCATTCATAATTCACTGGCTGAGTGGGCTTCGACCCGAATGCCAAAAAAACAAACAAAAAAAACAGTTCGGCCTGTTATGAAGCTCATGAGAATGTCAGGCTAAAATTGAAATTGCTTTTTTTTTCTGCATGCAGTTGTTAATTTTGTATAGGTGTATATTTAACTGAGTGGTTTTGAGAGAAGAAAGCAGCGTGTCGGCCGAGCGGTGTTGCCCAGTTGGCCTATTTGCTGCGCCAACTGAGCCCTGTCACTGCTCTGTATCAGCTCTGAGTCGTGTAGAACTACTTCGCAATGAATATGTAGTGTTGTGGGATGAGAAAGTGGAATAAGGGGGATAACATGCTAGATGAAGAAAAGTGGTATTTCCCCACATCCCGGAACTTTAAATACTCGTACAAGACGTTTCAGAATGCATCCTACCATTACTACTGATACCTTGAACTGAGGATACACTTCGAATAAGCCCTAAGTTATCACCTAGCCACGAATGAAGATAAATTTCAATGACCTAGCCATCAATCGAACCTGGGACCTTTGTATCTGAAAATCGAAAAAATTAGAGAAAACACGGTTTTTGACCTTACCGTATTGGAATACACGCGCACGACTAGGTATCGCTGTGGAGCGAATGCTACTGTGCTCCGCGCGCTCAGCTGCCCGGAGTTGTTAGCGGCAGCGTAATCTGTACCCTCTTACTAAAGTTCACGTAAATAATAATTCTGGAGGAACAATGACTTCTCCCTACTTCTTAGGAAACTAAGTTTCCCAATAATTCTGCGTAGCACTGGCATAGCCAAGGGCAGGGAGGCAGAGGGGACGCCCCCCCCCAAAAAAAGTTTCTCGAAACTAGAGCGAGGATCAGTCGTTGTTTTACGTACGGTTTAATAGTAAATAGTGTAAAATGATCGAGATTAGTGTTGAATCCACTGCTTTTGGAGTCGCAAGGCTGATTGGTGACAGCCTCAAAGACTGTTGAGCCGGGCTGAGTGGCTCAGACGGTTAAGGCGCTGGCCTTCTAACCCCAACTTGGCAGGTTCGATCCTGGCTCAGTCCGGTGGTAGTTGAAGGTGCTCAAATACGACAGCCCCGTGTCAGTAGATTTACTGGCACGTAACAGAACTCCTGCGGGACTAAATTCCGGCACCTCGGCGTCTCCGAAGACCTTAAAAAGTAGTTAGTGGGACGTAAAGCAAATAACATTATTATTAAAGACAGTTGAAATCGTGTAGATCATATCTATAGCGCGACGGATACATATATGTAGTTATCACTTTTTTTTTTTGAAAGGATCAAATACTTTCCAGTCAATTCGAGCTTCAACAAGGATAAAGTTTTACTTGATGATTAAATAATCTAAAACTTGAAATCAAACCCATCTAAATAACTCTAAAACCACATAATAGATGGTAAAAATCAATATCCCACAAAGGAATTTTATAAACATTCACTTCACACATCAATAACTGGTAATACTAATCTTAAAAAGTAAACGGTCAAAAACCAACCGGGCAACGCCGGCTACTACGGCTAGTTATTTATAAAAAGCTAGGAAAGAAAAATTATCATAGTAATCTAATTTTATTTCTTAATGCATTTGCCTTATATAGCCTATTACTTTCTGGCCCTATGGTATCCTACAATAATGTAGGAAAAATAAAATTTTTTTCTTCTTGTCTGGCATTTCAGAGATAAAGTAGAAACCTAACTCATCTTGCTGTAAGTTGACGCGCAAGCTGCAGTATCAGCCACAGTTCCTCTGTCGGTCAAATTTAATGCAATTACGAGTCGTAATTGAGTCTTCAAAGTGGTACATTCATAAACAAGTTCACTGAAGCGAGCGCTGTCCTCCAAATGCGGCACATTGTCCTCCAGACAATAGTTTAATGACTTAACTTTGATAATCACTGTCCATTCACAGTCTTGAAGGTCTGTGGTTGTATCTCCAGTACTTACAGAACTGTGTTCGTTCATGAGTTGGAGAAACAGTTAGTGATGACATCAGCATGTTTTCTTATAATTTTCAGAAAGAAGAACTATGGTGCTACAGCTACAGCCGTAAAGGGCCTTGGCCTACCAAGCGACTGCTGCTCAGTGTGAAAGCCTGCAAATTACGAGGTGACACGTGGTTAGCGCGAAAACTTTCGGCCGTTATTCTTGTCTTCCTAGACCGGGATTGATGTCTTACCGTCAGATAGCTTCTCAGTTGCTCTCATGTAAGCTAAGTGGACCTTGAACCAACCTTTAGATCCAGCTGACTTGGTCGGGGATTGAAACAGGGACCTCGGGTTGAGGTGTAGGCTCGCTACCACTAAACCACGGCTATTGTCAGCTTCATATCTGACAAATGTTAATATAATTACATCCTAATATGAAGTTCCGAAAAGGTTTCCCAAGTTACGCCTATCTATTTATAGATACATTTCATTCGTTTCTCTCACTACAGTAACCCTAATAGGCCGTCTGCGAGAGAAAGACCCGCACCAGGCCTCTACGGAAGCCATGCGCCATTATTATTATTATTATTATTATTATTATTATTATTATTATTATTATTATTACCACAGTAACACAGGCAAACGGGCTGGTTACCGGTAAACGAATGGGGTGAATGACTTTATTTTCTACATATGCATCATAATTTCGTCGACATACCAGGTTTTTGGAATTTGAGTCTATGCTAATTATACACAATATTGTTCAGAATGAGAATTATCATGTTTAATTGCTTGAGGCATATAAAAGACGAAAATGTCGACGGACCAACAGATCACTGGATGTCCTATATTATACGACCTTTCATACCGATGACTTCCCGAGTGAAGTTTACGACTTTCTTGCCCTGGAGGAGAATAATAATAATTTCGGAATTTTTGATTTTGTCCATCATTCAAATCAAATTTCTTTCAGATTATTCATGTCAGGTCGTGTTCAGCTAACTATTTATGACCACAGGGAAGCTCGAAATTCTTTCCTGGATGCCGTAGTTCGGAAGCTGTTGAGATGTGCAGAACATTGATTATCCTCATTCTTTCCCGTACAACCTGTTTTTCTGAGAGAACGTTGGGGGAACTTATGGAGCATCATATTTTATGAGAGGGTAAAACAGTATTTTCACTGATTTGCCGCTCCACCCCCACATTTAATGTCGAAAAGAAGCCTTGGCTACATCTTTATTACTAGTGGGTTAAGATCGCACTAATCAGGTTTTCGGCGACCAGGGATGGAAAGGTCTAGGAATGGGAAGGTAGTGGTCGTAGCCTTAAGGTACAGCCCCAGCATTTACTTGGTGTGCAAATGGAAAACCATATTCGAACCCACCATCTCACGAATGCAAGCTCACTGCTACGCGACCCTAATCGCGCGGCCAACTCAATCGGTTTGGTTACATCTATTTAAAAAGTTTTTCTGGGATTCAGGCGTGTTGAGTGCAGCCCGGAATCAGTGGGTAGGCCAGGAGAGTTGTAGCAGGTGGGTGTTAAACGTGACGTTGCTACTCGGATACTGTCGTAAGCAAGGCTCGGTCGGGAGATGGGCAATTGGGTGGCGGGAGGAGGCTGTAGGGTTAAGATATGGCAGTACCTAGTTCCCCGAAAACGTGTTAACGAAGCCAGGTTGCCAGCTGTTGTTCTGTCCGCCGTTACAAACTTAATAGTGTGTGTGTGTGTGTTTGTTTCAGTGGTTCATAGGAGTGTATTTATTTAGTGTGTCATTTGGTTAATTAGTCCTGTCACGTAACCCACACAAGTTCATCGGAATGCTTCGTGAGGAAAAGAAAGAAAGAAAGAAAGAAAGATAGAAAGAAAGAAAGAAAGAAAGAAAGAAAGAAAGAAAGAAAGAAAGAAAGAAAGAAAGGCCTTTGTCGTGTAGTGAAAAACAAATGGCTTTTTGCTTGTATTACTTCCTACGTAAAACGTAGGATAACGGTAGTGGCAGGTCCATCAAATCGAGCCCTACAGAGAACCTTAAGACTCACAGATGTGTCAGTCGCTACGTTTATTCGTGCTAAAGGTGAGATTAAGAAACACGGCAAAGAAATCACTCCTAGAAAGAGGAGACATAACGTTCAAAGGAGAGTACGTCTTAATAATTCCGATACATTCACTGCTAAGGCAATCACGCACATGGTAGCTAAAACTAATGATGGATAAATATATGATGGTAAGCCGTATCGTATTATTTGTAGTGCATCGTATATATTCCGTAACCGGCCCCGCGGTGTACGGGGTAGCGCGCCTGCCTCTTACTCGGAGGCCCCGGGTTCGATTCTCGGCCAGGTCAGGAATTTGTATCTGTATCTAAGGGCTGGTTCGAGGTCCACTCAGCCTACATAGTTACAATTGAGGCGCTATCTGACGGTAAGATAGCGGCCCGTGTCTAGAAAACCAAGAATAATGGCCGAGAGGATTCGCCGTGCTGACCACACGACACCTCGTAATCTGCAGGTCTTCGGGCTGAGCAGCGGTCACTTGGCCGGGCATGGCCTTTCGGTGCTGTTGTATATATTCAGTGATAGTTCAAACATTTGTTACTTTCTTAAGACTTGTCATCTCAGTAGTAATAGAAATTCCTACTGAACGGCTGAAAAGTAGCGTGTCTTTAATTTTAAACGTACCGCTTAAAGAGCAGCAACAGCGCTTGTCTGCCTCACTCTCCCGCTTTGCTTCCGGCCTGTACGTAACATAACCTGAATCCTGGAATATAATTTTTGGCGCTTCCCACCGCTACATACACTGAGGCCGCCAATCCCAGCTGTGGATTCTACGCGCTGTCGACAGTAGTTCAGAATACTGTCCACTATTGTGCCGAATTGCGGCAGTTTTCTTTGTGACTGTCTGTTATTAAGAATTTTAATTGCGTTGGAGAGGTAGTGTTCAGTGTCAGCGTCCGTTGTTAAGAATGCTCACTGTTTAGAAGTAATATTGCCATTAAAACACATTTTCTTCTGCCGGGCAAGTTAAAAATTGTCCGTAATTTAGACGTGCCCGCTATTGAGAGGTGTCCGTTAGAAGTTTCACTGTACCTATCACAGGGAATAGTTGCATTGCACCGACCTCGATAGCTACAGTCGCTTAAGTGCGGCCAGTATCCAGTAATCGGGAGATAGTGGGTTCGAGCCCCACCTGTCGGCAGCCCTGAAGATGGTTTTCCGTGGTTTTCCATTTTCACACCAGGCAAATGCCGGGGCTGTACCTTAAGGCCACGGCCGATTCCTTCCACTTCCTAGGCATTTCCTATCCCATCGTCGCCATAAGACATATGTGTCGGTGCGATGCAAAAAAAAAAAAAAAAAAAAAGAAGGAGTTGCATTGCATACGTCAAAGACAAAGTCCAGTTCATTCAGAACTGTGCACTGCGACACATCTCAACAGCCCCCAGGTTCCAACGAAATCACGACATTCCCGACGAGCTGAGGATTAACGAGATTAGTACCAGAATCAAGAAGACTTCCCGGAAATACTATTGTTCGCTCTAATATCATCATTGCGTAATTATGATACCGAAGACTTCAAAAGAGGCCTAAGGTCATATATTGGTTTACTAGGGCCTCCACATCCCTCTTCAATGCAGCTCAGGCTTAGTTCAGAATTCGCAGAAGCAGCATTGAGGCATGGCGAAACTACTGGAATCAAGAGGGGTTTTTGTTTGTGGATGATGTTTTTTTTTGTGGATGATGTTATGCTCGATGGAGTAATATATATCACAAGATTGTGAGCAACTGCAGAAAGACCTCGATAATATTGTGAGATGAACAGCAAGCAACGGGTATGATGAAAAAAAAAAAAAATGAAATGGCGTATGGCTTTTAGTGCCGGGAGTGTCCGAGGACAAGTTCGGCTCGCCAGAGGCAGGTCTTATGATTTGACGCTCGTAGGCGACCTGCGCATCGTGATGAGGATGAAATGATGATGAAGACGACACATACACCCAGTCCCCGTGCCAGCAAAATTAATCAATTATGGTTAAAATTCCCGACCCTGCCGAAAATCGAACCCGCGACCCCTTTGACCAAAGGCCAGCATGCTAACCATTTAGCCATGGAGCCGGACAACGGGTATGATATGAGAAACGGGTTTAACATTCAGCTTGTGAGTTTCACTAATAGGAGAAGTCCTCTCAGTTTCAATTACTGTGTTGATGGGTTGGAAGTTCCTTGTGGGGAACTAGGTGTTAATATAATGAAAGATCTTCGTTGGTGTACTCACATATACGGTATTGTAAATGGATGGATTGACATGGTGAACGGCCCCCTACAGAGTTCTCTCAGAGCAACCACATTGAAAACTTTAGATAGGGAAGAATGGCGGAGTATGGTTCTTCGGCTAGATGGCTGAATATTCTGACAGTCACGACGCCTCAGTCATGAGGCAAAACGAAGAAGAAGAAGAAGAAGAAGAAGAAGAAGAAGAAATACAGAGTACAGATCTTTGCACAACGTTATGAGGATATTTAACGGTTGTAGTAAGGATGTAAAGTATAAGGCATATAAGTCTCAGGTAAGACCCCAACTAGAGTATGGTTCTAGTGTATGGGACCCTCACCAGGATTACTTGATTCGAGTACAGGCCATGTGTTGCATGTAAGGTTTGCGAAAGCATTCTTTCAGATTATATTAGACGTGTTTGCTAAATTAATAACTGGTTCGGGTTTAGGAAATGTCATTTCACTGAAGCTCAACTTACAGGATTCCAGCAAGATGTCTTAGATTCAGGAGCTCAAATGGACTGTATCGCGACGGGCCTGTATAAGGCATTTGATAGGGTATATCATGGGGGACTGCCAGCAAAAGTGAATGCAATTGGACTAGACAAAAGAGTGACTGAATGGGTGGCTATATTTCTAGAAAACAAAACTCAGAGAATTAGAGTAGGTGAAACATTATCTGATCCTCCAATCATTAAGAGGAGGGCAGTATTATTGGACCTTTATGATTCCTTATAAATATAAATAATATGAGTAAAGAAGAAAAACCTCGGGAAGAAGGCCCTTACATACATCACAAAACTATTCAATGCCATTTTCCGTTTCTCCCACTTGCCCGAGTCCTGGATATTAGCCCAAGTCGTTATGATCTCCAAACCACAGTCACATCCAACATTCCCTCAGAACGATAGACCTATTTCACTCGTGCCCATATTATCCAAACTTTATGAATCGGTACTTCTAATCAGGCTCAACTCAATCATTGAATTAAAAAAAACACCTTTTGAACGACGAACAGTTCGGTTTCGGAAGTGAGCACTCCATGGTACACCAACTTACCACGCTCATGGAGGAAAACTAAAAATGTTAATGATAAGAGGCACACTGGAGCATGTTTACTAAACATTTCGCGTGCGTTCGATATGGCATGAAGGCCTCGTCTACAAACTAAAATTAATAGGAATCCAAACCCCCCCCCACCACCACCACCACAACTCTTCACTAGCTACCTTTCAGGTAGAGGTTAACAAAACCCTGTCGTACCCTCAAGTTATCTTGGCGGAAGTTCCCCAATGTGGAGTAATCTCTATATGACAAACATACCGAAGCCAACGCACGTGAAAATGTTTATGTACGCCGACGATACGGCCATATCCTGTGTCTTTTGTTGGCAACAAACCAGAGTACAAAATTACCTTCAGAAAGCCCTCTCCACTTTCGAACCTTGGCTTTGAAAGTGGAGAATCAAAACCAATGTTAATACAAGTAGTGCTACCTTCTTTTCTAAGACTAAGGACAGACCCCACTTCTCTAATCTTTTCAGGAGAAGTGATTAGATGGACAAACGAACCAAATACCTGGGTATTACTCTGGTCAGAGGTTTACCTTCAACCATCGTATCAACTATATTTCTGCTCAGGCATGTAAGCGCCTTTCATACATAATCCCGCTTATGAATGCAGATAAAGGCCTTAATATAGAAATCACACTAACGCTGTATAAGTCCTTAAGGCCAATTCTCAGGTATGCTAGTACGGTCTGGGGTATAGCAGCTTCCGTTTCTCCGAGTTCGGTATTGTTCAAACCATAGTGTTGTTACTTAAAAGCACACGAATATACGCAGCTGCACAAGGAACACAGAATAGCATGCAGAACCTGTCACTATTATCCATAATAGGAAAAGTCCTCTCAGTTTTAATTACTGTGTTGACGGGTTGAAAGTTCCTTTTGGGGATTACTGAAAGAACCTAGATGTTAATATAATGAAAGATCTTCGTTGGTGTAATCACATAAACGGTATTGTAAATACAGAGTACATATCTTTGCACAAGGTTATGAGGATATTTAAGGATTGTAATAAGGATGTAAAGGATAAGGCATATAAGTGTCAGTTAAGACCCCAACTAGAGTATGGTTCTAGTGTATGGGAAGAAGAAGGCAGTGGATGTACCTAAAGCCCGCACTGCAATGCGTCGCAAATCAAATCCAGATGTTTCAGTATAGTACAGCAGGCGAAAGACGGCCGGGTTACCAGACGTGCTGCACTGCTGAACGGCCTGATTATGGAGATTGTGTTGTAGTGGTCTGTCAGTAGTTCCATTGTCAAAAATTTGGTGCTCTCTGTCGTTTAAGATTTTTCGCACATTCTAGAAGAAATATTGTAGGACTGGCGCGAACGGCATTACCTGTCAGTGTGTTGCGTAAGCAAATGGAATGTAGTAAACGCGGCATTTTAAACAGGTGACCTTGAAGACAGTCAAAGAACTCAGTTTAATGGAACATTTCACATTCTGGCATTTTACCATCGGCTAGATTCCCTCTTTAATTACTTTCATTGTTTGCTGTATCTCGGCTGCTTGCTCTGTGGAATCTAGTCCGAAATTATTGCACAACTTCGCCATGTGACCAACCTGTTTAAGTGAAGATCCGCGAATTCTTGTGGACATTATGGTTAAATAAGTGATTTGCCTATACCTTCGTTAGCTCATGTATTTGATTTATCGTGTACTTAACTAATGGGACAATTTGTTTTAAATGAGAATTTCGATAATTCTCACAAGAAGATACATCATATAGAAGTGTTAATCAGATATTAGGCCCGTGTCCCGCGTAGTTGCCTTCGGTACATAAGGCCCCGGGATCGATTTCCGATCGTGCTTGGGATTTTAACCGCGTTTGTTTAATTCCTCTAGCTCGGGGACTGGATGTTTGTGTTTTTCCTAACACACTCTTCTTCAAATTGAGACAACACACAACACTACGAATCATCACAGAAACACGCAATCAGTGAACACATTCCTTAATATAGGATTGGCGTCAGTAAGGGCACCTTACCGTAAACTTGGGCATAATATTCATTAATACCTATCCTTGATGACTGGGAAAAGGGCTAGGAAAGTAGCTGTTAGGCCTGTCTTGTTGAGTTACGCATGCTACTTGTTTTAAGGAATATTTTAAAGAATTTATGACGAATGGGGCTGAAGACCTATTTAGTTAACACTGAAGTGTATGATAGGGCTCAAGAATTCCACTTCTTATGATTCCAGAAGTGCTTCATTTGATTTGTATTTATTAACTAAAAATTCACTTTAAGAAGCGTGAACAGTATAGTTATCACCTAAATGGCTGACGATTATGATATAAGTATTATTGATTGTACATCCCACTGACTACTTTTACGGTTTTGGGGGGCGCCGAAGTGCCAGAATGTTATCCCGCTGCAATTTTCTTCCGTGCCAGTAAATCTACCGACACGAGGCTGGCGTATTTGACCACCTTAAAATACCACTGGACTGAACTGGGATCGAACTGAGCTCAGAAGGTCAGCGCTCTACTTTCTGAGCTACTCAGCCCGGTTGATTCTAAGCTGATGATATGTTGAGTCTCAGCTCAGAAGCTGATTGAACATGAAGTGTCGCTGGAGAGCCATGCTTGGAAAATAAGAAGTTCGGTAGCTTCCTTTACTTTCCTCCATTCAGAAGCTGCTCTTACTGTACATATCAGTCTGCAAAGTCCTGCGAAACGTGCACCTTCCGACCTTGAAGCTATGTGTTTGCGTCGATAATCGCAGAGGGTAGGTGTATAAGGAATTATTTTATTAGCCTACCCTGTACCTCATTCACTATCTTCGCTTCAAGGCCAAAAATCTAACAGAAGCTTGTTCAAGTCCATATTAGTAGATAATAACTTACACAGTCGAACCTGCCCTAACGGACACCCTTATTCAGCGGACACCTCTCTTTACGGACATTTTTCCATGGAACCGATTTTATTTTACGTAAGACACGTGTTAGACGAGTTTCATTTAAGCGGACACCTCGAATCCTGGATAGCGAACCTCGCCATTAGTCTCGTACACTTGTCTTAAGCGGATACGTTACGCGTCCCAGGACACTTTCTTTATCCAAGGCTATGTCATTCTTACTCTTACTATCATTTTGCAAACATACGGGAATTCCTTTTGCATGTTTGTATTATTTCGAATCCAAGGAAAAGAGAGATGAAACGTGCATAGGAATGTTTAAATAGCTGTGAAGTTAATTATTTTGTACAGGGTTCTTTCCAAACGTTTCGTTAGGGTCGTCCTTTGTTCTAATTGGTGTAGCCTACATACTGAGAATTCTAATTGCCCGGGAATGCTGCCAGTGACTGTTTACTCACAAGTTACCAAGGGATTTGCAGTCGCTTAAGTGCGGCCAGTATCCAGTAATCGGGAGATAGTGGGTTCGAACCCCACTGTCGGCAGCACTGAAGATGATATTCCGTGGTTTCCCATTTTCACACCAGGCAAATGCTGGGGCTGTACCTTACTTAAGGCCACGGCCGCTTCCTTCCCATTCCTAGGCCTTTCCAGTCCCATCGTCGCCAAAAGATATATCTGTGTCGGTGCGACGTAAAACAAATAACAAAAAAATTAGCAAGGGATTTTCCAATCAAGTTTGCATCGTTGTACGAGGGTGAGTCAATAAATAAGTCGCAAAACTGAATTGAGGCAAAGTAATCAAAGTAACTTTGACATTTATTGCACTTTTCCCACATATTCACCCTGTACATTCAGGCACTTATCCCATCTCTTTACAAGTCCTTGAAAGCCAGCAGCAAAGAAGTCCTTTGCTTGCTGTCGCAACCAACGTGTAACCTCATGGATTACGGCATCATCTGTATCAAAATGACGGCCACCCAAATTGCTTTTTAGGGGCCCAAATAGATGAAAATCACTGGGGGCTAAGTCAGGACTGTACGGTGGATGTTCCAAGCGTTCTCCGTAGGACGGCCAGGATGCTTTTCCTTCCATGGTTAAACTTCTGGATGCAGTTGAACACAGCTTTCCGTGAGAAACAGTTTTCACCATAGACGGGATGCATTTCGCGATGCACTTCTTCTGTGGACAGTCCTTTGGCCCACAAAAGACGCACAACTGCACGCTGGTCTTGTCGTGTACAGTCATGCAACACATGTGCCATGTGCCATCATGCACTAACAGCCTCTGCGAGATGTCGTACGACAAGCATACATATGCTGCCATCTGCTGGCAAAACTTGCGCGCGTAATTTCAAATGGTATAAGGCACACACATGTTTGCGACTTATGTATTGACTCACCCTCGTATTAAGTTAGATTGAGGCTGGTAAGTCGAGGTCAGGTAGTACAGGTAAACTTGACAAGAAAGAGACTTTGATGTGCTGATTGTTGAGGTAGAAATACCATAGCATTTCAATCGCCCAGTTAGCATGAGTAGGAGGGAGGAGCGTGCAAAGAAAAAAAAGAAAAAAATAAATTGCTACATTTGTACGCTCAACTGAATGATTACTTCCCGAAGCTGTTTTTAATAATAAAGGATGAATCACTTGTAATATCTCACAGGCAAATATTTAGATATAAATGATTTAGAATAATCAAGATAAAGATATATGCATATATTTAAGGTGGATGTTCTTTGACGTTAAAAATGTTCGATTAATTTTTAGAACCATGTTTTAGCGGACACCTCTTGGATATAGACTGAATAATAATAATAATAATAATAATAATAATAATAATAATAATAATAATAATAATAATAATAGAAAACAGAGTTGCCACTATCAAGGGAAACGTGTGTACGCGCGCTGCCACTGTAAAACTGACACAGATACCAGCTCATCAGGGTAGAGATAGGCGTGAGGGTTAAGTAGATCTGACAATGGCCTGCCACTCAATGGAAGCTCATCTCAGAGGAAACACGGCTCACCTTATCAACTGCTCTCGAAGTGAATGTACCGACTTGGCGCACATCTGCATTTCAAATTAAGTTCAGGCACATTGTCGTGGCAACCTGAGGGAACCTCTCTGACCTCACTCATTAGCGCCTGCCAGTCTGTCTTCATTTTCAATCTAAATCTGTGACAGCAATGATTCACTTAAAACATCCATCATAATTACCACTGTACAGAGATGAAATGGCGTATGACTTTTAGTGCCGGGAGTGTCCGAGGACAAGTTCTGCTCGCCCGATGCAAGTCTTTTGATTTGACACCCGTAGACGACCTGCGCGTCGTGATGAGGAAGAAATGATGATGAAGACGACGCAAACACCCAGCCCCCGTGCCAGCGAAATTAACCAATTATGGTTAAAATTCTCGACCCCGCCTGGAATCGAACCCGAGACTCCTGTGACCAAAGGCCAGCACGCTAACCATTTAGCCATGGAGCCGGACACTGTATAGAGATAATGACGCACTTCCGACGGTAAGATTGAAGGATTTAATGGAGGACGCAGACGTTTCTGAAACTGGGTCTCTAGAACGGTTATACGTAAAGTAATGGATGCATTCCTCAGGCGGGAACAGGAGGGGATACAATAATAAATCCTTACAAGGAATGTTCATATCACGCCGTGAATTTTACATTCTGTATGACTGATCACTGCTATTTTTGGATTTTCAGTGGGGCAACGCGTGCAGGAAGTTCTATCGACTCTAGAACTCGCGTATTATCCCCTTTTATGAGCGGCACAATACGCGATCCAGCTCCACGCCACCTGCCGAGTTCCGAATTAATGTATTGCTGCCACTTTTCCTCATGAGATCATATGATCTTGCGGTTGTTAACCAGAAATCTAAATTGAAGACCAGTGATCCCTAGTTCCTGTTTGTCCTGTTTAAAACGCGTTCACTACTGAAATACGATGGACTGTTAGCAGCAATTGTTGCTAATACAGTAGAATTCCGCTAACTCGACTCTCGATTACTCGATGTTCCGTATAACTCCACAACTTGACGAACAGTCATTTTTCTTTTTTAGTCGCTACATTATTTTTGCTGGCCGAGATATAAGAGCCATGTTTTTCCCTTCTAACGTGACTTCAGTTGTGTCAATCAGTGGACCACGGCGTTTTTGAAACAATGAAGAAGAGATCCAGATGTGAACATCTTCTTCTTCTTCTTCTTCTTCTTCTCCTCCTCCGTCATATTCTTCTCTTCTTCTTCTTCTTCTTCTTCTTCTTCTTCTTCTTCTTCTTATTCGCCTCCTTCGTCTTCTTCTTCTTCTTCTTCTTCTTCTTCTTCTTCTTCTTCTTCTTCTGTTGTCTTAGCCGTGGAGGAAGGGTCAGGACAATGAGAGAACGGTACCCATGATTTTTTTTTAAATGTGACTTTGTTGAGGTGGACTACTGACTCTCTACGTCAGGGATGTATTATGAGCTTGGTTCGTGGTCCGAACTTTGTAAATGTCTCTATGGCATGGAGATGAAGAATGTTGGAAATAAGAGTAAACCGAAATCAGAACAATATGAACCCAGAATGAAACAATTCCAAATGGAGACACAGGGTTGTCTCAGTAAGCGCCGTTACCAAGACTGATAGCGAAGTTTCACTCGGAGATAATACTGTCTATGAAACACTGAAAACGCTGGATCTTCCTGTGAGGATGTATTTCATGTATTTATGAAAAGAAAACTGAGTACTGCTGAACACTACTTTTGTTCTTCAAAAGAACTTCGATCTCGCCCGCTAAAGAAACAATTCCAGTATGTTTAAAAAATAGATCAACAATTTTCACCGTTAACATGTTCTGAACATAGCCCCATATGAATAGGATCGTTGGTAAAGTCTTGTGTGTTGAATTAATATTACACAATTTGTTTTGTTATCTGTTCGTCGTCGCACTAAGTAGTGAAGGATATTTGCGTGGTGTGACCGTGTGAGAATGAGAAAACCACGGAGCGAATGGGTTATGCGATTTGGTTCGTGTTACTGTAAGCTTGCTCTGGAGAAATGGTGAGTTCGAACCCCAGTATCAGCAGTTTTGATTTTTTTGTGGTTTCCTATTTATACAAAAAAATAATGCCGGTATTGTGCCTTAAGTGAGCTCGCGGTCGCTACTTACCTATCATCTTTCTCAGAGTTGTCGAAAATCTACTAGTTCAAGGATGAACAGCCACATAGAAAAAATGAGCCGACTGTCAGTCGTTTTGTGACAAAATCAGCAGTATATTAATCGGTTTGGTTGACATCGATCAGATCAACCTTCTGTCTACGATTTCAGAGATTCACACAGTCAGTCAATGAGTTGATCATTACGTCTCAAGTCCACAGATACACACTGGGGTAGGAGGTCATATCTCTCCCAGAGACATGGAAGAGTAGATTTATGCTTAATCTGCTTAATAGCGAGTGAATTAGCTACACAGTGAGCTCGTGAGGATAGCGCCTATCGATTTTTGTTGTTTAATACTCTCGTGCTCATGATATCGTGTTAGAGAAATTGCCTGCCCTTGTTGAGTTCGATGATGGTGGCAATATTTTGACGTCTTGAATGGAACGATGTCTTTTGGTGCGATTGAGAAATGGCGTGCGCTGCTTTGCCTATACGTCGTACTGCAGGCTATGTTCTGCAGTTAGAAGCTAAGGATGCGACGTGTAGATGAATAGTCCGATCCATCATCTTCATGGAATATATATATCACTGGTCTGCCTCTTGACAAGGAGATACACGGCGGGCAGGAATATGTGCATTAATAACAGTGACCGCCATCTCTACAGCCATTCCTTCTCTCTTGTAGCAGGATCGCTCTGCAGGTTTTATTAGAAAGCTCTCATGGAAATGAAGGTTATTTCTCGACCGTCTCTGTTCTCAAGGACATTATTTTTATTCAGATATTGGCAATTAAAGAAGAGGTGTTGGAATGTTTGAACCTATATCCTAAAAAGGTATTTTATTGCGTATTTGTTAATCTGCGGACACAGATCTCCCTCATTCAAACACACTTAAATGCCAATCGACTGTTCCGAGACTCGATACCGCAATCTTCAGTACAGAAGTCGAGCATATAACCAACTGCATTACTCAGCTCCTCAAATGAAAACACATTTTTCAAGCAATCTACGGAAGGTTTTTTGAGTTGGAGCATGGAAAACCATTTTACGGATGGACAACAGTGACCTTTTATCCTAGCTGTTCTGCTAGTTCGTGAACGACTCTTCATACTGGCTTCAGCTCGTTGTAACACCAGAGCACGGTACCGCAAGCCGGTTAGCCGTATGAGTGAAATCAGGGTTTTTAGTCTCTATTCGTCCCTTCCTGCGTTTTACTCGGGCTGCAGAAGACTGGTAGCCAATAGGGTACTAAGTTGATGATGATTTTTTAAGTAGTTTCCGTTTCATAGGCACTAGTTCTGGATGTCAAGGAAATACTGATTCATCGCCATATTATTATTATTATTATTATTATTATTATTATTATTATTATTCGACTCCGTGACATGTTTTGACTAGAGGACTTCGATTCTGAGTGTCGTAGGTTCTATTTTAGACCAGGCCGGAGATTTTAGCTGTTCTGATTAATTGCTCCGGCTTCGGGACTGGGGTTTTATATTTACCTTAATAACACCATTCTTTACTCAAAATATACCTGAGTGCACACTACCAATCAGTACAAAACACGTTAATGTTCAATACATTTCTCTGAGCCATTCGGCTGTAAAATTGTGCTAAATCTGCGTGTGGTGCCGATCCCAATTGGGAGTACTTGCTTTAAAAATACAGTAAGGTAACAGGATACGGCTAAGAATGTTTAGTTAGTTAGTTAGTTAGTTAGTTAGTTAGTTAGTTAGTTAGTTAGTTAGTTATCCGTAAATCTATCTATTCATTTTTTAAATTCTCACGTAACATGTCTTTTGTGGGTACTTTCATTACCTACCTTATTTTCTGTTGCACCTACTGCATAACTTATACGTTGGTGTAAAGGCATTGTAAAGTCATTCTTGTAAGTCACTGTGGATATTTGGGCGCTTGTGCTTTTTAATAGTCTCGTAGCTCACATTTTTCGAAGTTGAAGGACATGTCTTGACGCAAGTTAGGTTTGTGTATAACTGAAAAAATATTCATATATTTATAAATGTTCATATATTATAGGCTACGTAATATATTTATGTTTAATAATGTGAACGTAATTCGTGTATTATAGGTTAGGTTACATTTATTGGTTGTAAATTACCAGGAAAGTCAAGGAAATTTAGGGAAAGGTTACATCATGTTTATCACTTGTAAATAACCGTCCGTGTTTCCCAAGTAGCTCAGGAAAACACCGCGTGTGTGTGTTAATGTAAGTGAGCTCTGGAATCTTCATGTACGGAGAACATGTATAATATTCGAGATGTTTGTAGATATCTTTAGATTATATGACACAGTGACAAGCTTGTTTCAAGACAATTCTATTACTGGTACTTACAAAAGTCTTTCTGGTGTTATGGAATCTGCCAGGCATATAGTAGTAATACTCTGTTGTAAGAAAGCAGAATTATCTAGAATCCAAGCCAGGATATAAGTTTATATGATGTGTGTTGAGGGAAGTAGAGTTAAGTTAAACAGAAATGTGAGTCGGTTGGTGATGTTATCGTAGCTGGTCTGTTTTGATACCGAGAAGATGGCGAATCGGCATTGAGTTGTTATGTATACTGCATCGACATATCGATCGTGGTTTAGTAAGAGTGGTGTGTTGACAGTCACTTGTTGATGTAGCGAGCTATCGTCTACCATATTGATACTGCTTCGAGATCGATTGTAAATTAATATGTGTATATCTTACATATGATTGTATTGTGTTAAATATATATATTAGTATAGTCATTGATAGTGGTATCTTCATTATATAACTACGTCTCTGTGCACTACTTCAGTCTTTCTCAGTCCCTTTTCGCCGAGAATATTCATCATAACATAGTGGAGTAATCTTACCATAATCGATATCAAGTACATCATGTCGGTGATAATTTGATCTTTCATTTAAGCTGTTTGATAATAATGAAAGGTTTACCTACAAAGCTCTCGGAGATCTTGTAGAACCTCTGCACCTTCTCAAGCTGTCGTTATGTTCCCCTGTCTGTTCCTTACTTGGTCGCTGGGCGGTAGTTCGGACTGCGCAACTAACTAATTCATTGCGGCAGTTCCCTCATGTAGTCACGTGATCCGTGAGATGCTGGGAAATGTAATTCCATTCACACCGATGGTCTGTTACAGTAGTAGTGAAACTTAGCACACTCAGCCTTCCTCCCTCTTGTGAGAACATTGGACATGCCCTTATCTCATCTCAACAGTCCCGTGGACACCAAAAATGTATACTATAATCAAACAGCAATTTCATATTTGTTCTTTTTCTCTCGCCGGATATTGTGTGTGTGTGTGTACCGGGTGGTCCACTAGCGCCTTCCGATCCAGTTTTATGTATCCCTTCGCATTTACTACAATTCTGAAAGACATCGGTCTCTCTCCCTATACAGGGGTAATATAACGAGATGTGTGTACGGGCTAGAAGACAGCAGGAATCGTCAGCGCCACTATTAATTCATTGTGGGTTCCTCGAATGAACCAGTGAAACGAGTACAGGTACGCAGAACACGTACTTTAAAACAGGTGGTGGATGCACAGACCGGGAGCACGGTACTGTATAGGCTGGGAAGTGGGCGCCGTAGGTCAAGTGTCGCAGTAGCTCACATGGCTAGCGCGCGATAGGATATGTGATAGTTGACAGTGCTCGAGCGTCGGAAGGTTCAAGTCCCATGGAAGTATTATTTTTTTAAGCCAGTTGCCTGGGATGTGGCAAGGGTGTATACTTAATACCTGTATTTTTCACAGACTGATTTATATGGCCCTGAAAAGGGCCGTTGGTATGGAGATGGGTTGATAGAGGCTAGGAAACACATGTGACAGGTTTTCAGTTATCCACGTCGTTTAACGTAGTACCTGCTCGAACTGACGACCCCCGTGGTCAGTACAGAGTTACGCGCGATGTTGTAAGGACCGTCTGGCCCGGTGCAACATCTCTAGCGAAACGGATCGGCATGCCTCGGTGATGAGCTGTCTAAGGTGACAAGGACCGGCCGGCTCCTGTGCATACACCAGTTGTTTTACATGGACCCCACAGAAACAAATCCAGGGGCGTAAGATCGGGCGATCTGGCGGGTCAGAGGACAGGATACATCGTATGGAGATAATTCCGGATGACCACCGCCGCGTGCGGTGGAGCTCCGTCATATTGAAACCACATCTGCAGCGGTCAAGGAATGGCACTTGTTCCAGAAACTGTGGTAGTTCATCTTGGAGAAACCGCAGATAGCGTTGGCTGGTCAGGTGGCCCTCGAAGAAATGGGGACCGATGAGGTGATCATCCATGATTCCACACCATACATTCACGCCACACTCTACCTGAAAAGCTGTCTGTCGCACCCAGTAGGGATTATCCACACTTCAGTAATGCATATTATGGCGATTAACGGTTCCATTGTTGTGGAATCCTGTTTCGTCCGTAAATAACAGAGTCGCTATAAAACGCAGGATCAGTGTCCACATGCTGTAGGATCCATTGACAGAACGCCACCCGTGCATCGGAATCATGACCATGGAGCTCCTGGTGAAAGTGCAGATGGTACGGGAGAAACCGGTGGGTATGCAATATCCGCATAACAGACACTCGGTAATGTTCGTCCCCTGTGCAATGGCCCGTGTGCTAGTATCAGGGTTGCGCCAGATAACGTCCAACACGACCTCTTCTTTGTCAGCAGACGTCACGGGATGATCTCGAAAAGGCCGTGTACTTGCCAGGGATGCAGTATCCCGCAGGCCTCTTTCCACACTCCGAAATGTCATGCCCGCCGGTTGTCGTCCATCCGGATAATGTTCTTGATAAAGGCGTTGTGCCTGGTATGCATTCTGTCGAGCTTCTCCATAGATAAGTAACATATCCACATACTTGTCGCTACAAAGGAAGGGAGTTCGTGCAGCTACATTACTTACCTGTAAAGGTGTACAAACTCCGCATTTAACTTGCCCATGCTTGCCTGGAGAGCAGGCAAGCAAGCTAGCCACACGTAAACAGCAGTACAGGCAGGCTGCTGCACTCCTGGCCAGGTCAAGCTCAGCCCAACTTGGGCAGGCTATAGGTTAGCTTGCTTGCTTGCTTTCTTCTTCCTGCTGCGTTAATCTATGTTTGCTCGTTGATTGTGTGATATGAGACTCGCGTGAATGCAGGCAGGGAAGGGGCTGTTACATGCCAGAATTTATATAGGATTCGTCAACAAATATTATTTTATATTGTTATTTAGTATTATGTTAATCATTACAAAGTTATGTTTCAATTTATTTCTTAATTCAGACGGCTTATGTAACTGTTTTTGTTGCTATTGGCTTTACGTCGCACCGACACAGATAGGTCTTATAGCGACAATGGGACAGGAAAGGGCTAGGACTGGGAAGGAAGTGGCCGTGGCCTTAATTAAGGTACAGCCCCAGCATTTGCCTGGTGTGAAAATGGGAAACCACGGAAAACCATTTTCAGGGCTGCCGACAGTGGGGTTCGAACCTACTATCTCCCGAATACTGGCCGCACTTCAGCGACTGCAGCTATCGAGCTCGGTCCTTGTAATGATCTGTCCACAGGTCAGTGGTACTCGCACAGATACCAGATTTAATAGCATGTACTATATCGGGAAGCGTTTTACTGCGCACTTTGTCCGCGAAGGTTTGTACCTTCCTAGCAACTGTGATTCGAAAGGGTATAACATTTTTAATATCCACCTAGACATACTTTTTCCCATTTCTATCAGCGTTTGCCCTAAATTTAAAAAAATCCTTCACCCTCAATAGTTGTGAACGGTCTCAAGTCCTTGGCGCACATTTCCACGCACTTGTCAGTCACCAAGTCCTTGTCCTCTTTCAAAATACTTTTAGACTGTGAAAAATTTGGGTCAAATTTGCAGACATGTCGCAACATACTTGAGGTCCCTGAATGGGTGTTGAGTAGCTTTTTGTAAAAATTGTATTGCAAGTAACCTACTGGCTTATTTGATACCTGCTCATAAACACATGAACATTTTTCCCATGCTATACTTGAGCCCTGTTTTATTGCTAGAATAAATTCACCACTTTTTAATTTTTCTTCGATTTCCTTTACGGTTGACTTGTTCATTTTCCTGCTGGTTGCACCTCTAACTACAACAGAGCTGCACTCGACGGAATACTTAGCTACACTAACATATAACAGCACATTCACGTCGCATCGATAGCAAACTTCACGTTCACTCTTGTCAAGTCCGGCAGTCCGAACGGGTCCCAGGCAACCTGTCAGGCTTAGGGAAACCCAGATTTTGGTTTGATGTGACTAGCGCACTCAGTACGCGTGCACTCTTGCTTCGCTGACGCTCAAGCTAAGCTGCTTCGCTTGTTGCAGAGCAGCTTGGGGCAGGCAAGCCTGAAGTACAATTTGTACACCTTTACTTACCTGCCATCGCATGTTGTTATCGTTCCCTACCTGTGGTCTACGAAGCTTGGAACGGATACGACGTAGCTAACTGGCCACAGGCCATCATCTCCTCATCCTCGTCCAACCCAGCACCATACCCAATGCAATGATAATTACGGTTTTTAACAGGGTCATATAAACAAATCAGTCCTCGGAAGCTATCAAGTATGCAACCTTACCGCATCCCAGGCAACTGGCTGTTAAAAGATTATTATGTGGGACTCGGACCTCCTACCTCGAGCACTGTCCACTATCACATATCTCCCCGCTCGCTTGCCATGTGAGCTACTGCGACACTTAACCTACGGCGCCCACTTCCCAGCCCATACAGTACCGTGCTCCCGGACTATGCGTCCACCTGTTTTAAAGTTCGTGTTCTCCGTATCTGTACTCGTTTTACGGGTTCGTTCGAGGTACTTATAATGAATTAATAGTGGCGCTGACGATTCCTGCTGTCTTCTTGCCCGTAACCACACATCTCGTTATATTACCCCAGTTTAGGGATAGGGGCCGATGTCTTTCAGAATTGCAGTAAATGTGAAGGGATTCATAAAACTTTATCTCAAGGGTCAGGTGGACCACCCGGTATAGGCCTATACGAGAGAGACCGAGCGATTTGGTTTGGGTGATGTAGCTGTGCGCTTGCTTTCGGGAGATACTGGATTCGAATCCCACAGTCCACTGCTCTGAAGATGTTTTGCCGCTTTCCCCATGTTCATACCAGGAAGATATTGGGTCTGTACCTTAATTAGGCCACGGTTGCTTCGTACAAGGGACACTAATTGAACTTCAGTTTTCTGTATTGTAGTGTATAGTTTTTATATTGTATTGCTGTTTGTTTTCTACATAATTAAAAAACAGAATCATACAGATGTTTTGTTATCGACTGCAAAGCATTTGTAGCTGAAGAGATGTAATTTTTCTGTCATGCTATTGATTTTTTCAGAACAAGATATATATATTACATAAAATAACACATACTATGAACTCGATTGATTTGGTTTTTACAGTGAAGTTCGCGTTCTCCTCCAGTTTCAACAATCCCAGTAGATATTCGCTATAAAATAGAGAATTTTCTTAAATTATGGATAATCCAAAAGTTTCTGAAATATTACCAATGGAATCAATTTTTTGTTGTTACAGTATACAAGTCTGCGTACGGCGGTCAACGTTTTTTTACTGGCGAGTGCTTGAAAATATTGTAATGATGGTACTTCTCACTGTCACCAACCATATCACTATCAACGACAAAAGTTCATATCAAATTTATTGCGTTCCCCAATATTTATGATTTTACACACGATAGCGCGTTCTTCACAACAGATTACAAGACAACATGCCTGTAAGGTAATCGATCTTTATGCTTATATTTTCGTGCCTATAACCACATTCAGTTGATCAGTACTGTTTAGCCGGGCTGAGTGGCTCTGACCGTTGAGGCGCTGGCTTATTGAGTCTACGTTGGCAGGTTCGATCCTGGCTCAGTCCGGTGGTGTTTGAAGGTGCTCAAACACGTTAGCCGCATGTCCGTAGATTTGCCAGTACGTAAATGAGTTCCTGCGTGACAAATTCTGGCACCTCGTCGGCGTCTCCGAAAACCGTAAAAGTAGTTACTGGAACGTAAAACCACTATTTATTAGTAGCAGCAGTATAATTGTTTAGGTCTGTAATTTGTTTCGGACGTGAACACTGAAAATGAAAGGGAAATAACTCTAACCTCGCATTGCCGTAAGAAGAGGAGGAATGTTTTGGGACTGTAATATGAATAAGGAATAAGGTCTAATTGATTAAGTGATTCCACCTTTACAATACAATTTTTTTTTTATTGAGGCTGACAATACGGATTCGTTATGAAATTTATTTCTTGCGGGGCTGTAATATGAGATTATTGGAACTAAGCGTTATTCTGCTTCAGAAATGGATTTTTTCCAGCATGCTGCAGATTTTCGCTAGGAGGTGTCTTTTTTTAAGACTGGTTATTCAAATTTAGAGGCTAGTTAATTATGTTTACTATTACTAGGTCTGAAACGTAGGCCTACTAGAGAATTTTTTTAAAGAATTGTTTTAATTAATGAAGTATGAAACTCGCTCGTGATGGTGAAGACAACATGATGTAAAATTCAGGCTATATGAATATTTCGTGCATATTGCTCCATTCATCTTTCATCCATTATTGTGCTGAAAGTAGCTGTTTCTAACAAGTCCCGGTACTTAAAGAAATCAGCTTGTACATAATGTTTCATTCAGCTGTTTATCGCGAAAGCAGCACGTTTTCAAGAAAACAATTGATGGAAACTATTTCTTCATTTGAGGAAGAAAACAATGATATTAGTTGCGTTTTATTTAGGGAAGGTTTTCAAGATGATTCCAAAGCCAACTCAACACTTTTTTTTAAGGCGTTTATTGTAACTACCTCTGGAATATACAATGACCTTAAACTACATGAAATACAGCCACGACTTTGTGAAATACACATACGACTCAGGGCTCAGAAAAAATATCACAAATGCCGCTATATTTCTACGTAAGTGAGTTTTACCAAACTAATTTACGTTTCTGAAATGTCAAAAGAAATATTGCGATCTGCCAGATATATCGATGGCCTAGTTCTAATACCACATATGTGATAATGCTCTTCGTATTGCAAGCTGTCCACTTCATGACCGTATAGATGAATTCAATCAGCAAATTATTAAACAAATTAATTAGGTGGTGTTTTAAATTAATTTCTTTAATAATTTGTTGATTGAATGGTCTTCGTATTAATTATTTTCCTTAATACTGGTCACGCCTCTTAGCCACATATGGATATGCAGTCCATCAGAATAATTTTCCTTGTGTTCATGTTCCTATGCTCGTATGTAAAGGATAATTAACCCTAAGTAAATTATATTGTAGGGGTGCGTAATCATGTCATACAAACATACTTTCCTACAGTACGGTACGGTAAATATCAGTTTCCTTTACAGACTGCCGTAGAATTACAGTGAGGATTACGAACAAACTCAATCGTGTGCTAGGCAGGAACAGCGTGGGAAACATAAATCGGGCAGATATTACAACTGCCCAACGTGAATAAATGATTCAGGAGCTCGTCAGATGTCGTGCAATAGACATTAGAGAACACATCAGTGATACAGGTATAAATGAGGCAACATGTTTTTAAATAAATCATTATCGCACCATACAGGATGTAATTGAAATAAAGTACGTCCGTCTAGCATGCGATAGAAGAGACTACTCTAAGCAACCTATGCGAGGTATTTGACAGCTGTCTTTAAATTTAAAATTAAATATTAAAAACAGCAATGATTTTTAGGTTTACAGTAACTCTTCAGGCAGCAGTGATAAATACTTCGTTAATCTGTCTGAACTGTGAATCGTCATGTGGTGATTGTTACTCTGTACTGTGTATCCCGCCTGCACAGGACAGCCGGTGGACATCCATCATAAACTTAATATGTCTAGCCTGTTAACGACCATCAACGCTGCTGGAGATTTTAACCCCATTAATGCACTTTAAGGCTGAAATATGAAATAGACCAAAGTTCCCTCTAATCCTGCATTACAGTGAACACCTCGCACGGTAACAGGATAATTGATAGATGTGCTGTTACAAATCATACATGAAATAATGGACGAATTTCCTTGCAGTTTACCCTGCGTTATTATTATATGTTTATTATAATTAAATTTTAGATCACGATATTATTATTACACGTGTTATTATTATTATGATGATGATTATGTACCATTTGTTTTTCGTCACACCGACACAGATAGGTCTTTTGGCGACGATGGGATATACTTAGGAGTGGGAAGGAAGCGGTCGTGGCCTTAATTACGCTACAGCGCCAGCATTTGCCTGGTGTGAACATAGGAAACCACGGAAAACCATCTCCAGGGCTGCCGACAGTGAGGCTCGAACCACTACCTCCCGGATACAAGCTCACAGCTGTGCGCTCCTAACCGCACGGCCAACTCGCCCGGTATTATTATTATTATTATTATACGTGGTTCAAATCCCGGTTCACTCCACGTGAGTTTTGTGCTGGACAAAGCGGAGGCGGGACAGGTTTTTCTCCGGGTACTCCGGTTTTCCCTGTCATCTTTCATTCCAGCAACACTCTCCATTCTCATTTCATAGCATTTATCAGTCATTCATAAATCACTTTGGGAGTGGCGACCCCATTGTAATAATAGCCTATATATGGTTCATTCATTACATCCCTGACTCGGTCTAAGACTGGAAAACAGGTTGTAGGTTTTCATATTCATTTTAGGGTACGTTAGTGACAAAGCCATTGGCATTCAGTTGTGTATTTCTTCTGCACGGGTTAGTAACGGAATTCATTTTACTTCATTGCTGGGAGTGACGTCATATCTGATTGTGTCTCGTCCATTGGAAATACTCCTGTGTAGTTAGGCGATGAACAGCGGCGCGGGATAAATTGTATTATGTTATAAAAGTACTTCTAGGGGACGGCGGGTGGGTTCTTGTCTGTCGCAGTGAACACTTCTCTCCTCTACAAGGTATTCCTCTTAAGATTTGTAGCATTAAACCCTTTTGATGCTATAAAACTAATGTTGTGCATAATTAATTTCTACCAAGGAAAAATTAAATATTGTGCGATTTTTTTATACGTAACACATCGTAAGAAGAGATGTTTAATCGTCCAAGGTTGTTTAGTCGTTTCACTTTAGGGGCGTATGGAATCGTGGTCAGCAGCCATTTATTTTTCATACACCTGATTCTGCCTGATAACCTGATTTGCAAAGCTAAGGCACCTTAAAATTAAAATTAAAATTAAAATCATAATAAGTAATTCCACGATTTCCACCACTTGGAACACCGGGTGAATACCGGCACTTAAAAATGTAGGCCATGGACGCTTTATTTCCAATTCTATCCCAGATACAGAGAACACATCAATGCAGGTTAAAAAGAAAACCTTCTCAAATCTAGTACACAAGGCGAGTGACGATCAAGCCCTTACATTCGGCGACAAATACGTGGTGGCAATTTTCTTGGGAGTGCCAGATCGCTTTCGGAAAACCCCTTTTAAGCCAGGGTGGAGTTACTCGGAGTAATAAATGGTCTGTATGCACGCGATGGCTTTATCGGGCAGCAAATGTGCTCCAAACAGTAGCTCAAGGCTTTCGTTACCCATGCATGTTATGTTTACAGTTGCTGCACAAAGACAGCTGAGGGTTAATTCCATGAGACTCGATTACTGTATTGTTGGCAGTATTTAGAATGTATTGCATACATTAAATATATTTAATTCTCTCCTTTTGCTTTCATTCTTTTGCCAGTTTTCAAAGTTTAAAAAGAGATTATACATAGGACAAAGCAGCTGATTAATATTGGTACTCGTGACTAAATGGTTTGAATCTCGTTACAAACGAATTTCTTCATATAGCGTATGGTAGAATTATACTGTGCTCACTTATTTAATTCCGCCGTTAATTCTTCGTAGACGTGCGTTTGCTCTCAGCCACAGTGCATCACTCTGTTGCTCGAGAACTATTCATTCCAATTCCATTACCAGCATTAATAATAATAATAATAATAATAATAATAATAATAATAATAATAATAATAATAATAATAATAATAATCGTGTGGCCTTAGCTACAATGTGTAGGCATTTAAATTGATGCCTGCGCATTAATTTCGATGTTCGGTTTTACTCTGCCTGATGGCAAAGTAAACCATATCTCTGTTGGGCCGATCAATGGCTAAGTTTAAATTAATTTTGTCGGGTAAACGCTATATGTTTCACCAGAGATCTTTTACATGAATACATCGTACGACATGGAGTGTCGAATGTACTACCTCCACGGTGCTTGAACCCGTATGCTTGGGGTGCGGAGGCTGACTGTTACAAAAACATCTTTGTTATAGGCCCCTTGGGGGAGCAGAAAGTAAAAAAAAATATCGCCATCCATAGTCTCGGCACTAAGTGTAATATATATTGATTAGTACCCGACCCCCGTTGCGTTTAGGAATTAACCTATTATTCCCTTTATAGACTGACTGTACCCTAGAGCCAAGTGAAAGTATCCTTTCTGAGGTCGAAGAAATGTTAAGTACAGAACAAAAATGTCCAACCGGACCCCGGTGGGAACCGAACCCACCACTTTCTGCTTTTGCGTCGGATACTCTTCCGATTAAGCTACGATGGGCTCGAAATATTCAAATTTCCTTTCGGAATTTCTCAACTTCTTTACTTCTTGTAAGCGCACAACCTTCCGATTGAATCAAGTGCACAGTTAATCATCTTAGCTCGGTAGACCCGATAAGCATAGTCAACAATTAACGTAGTTATTAAGAATTTATCTTAGTAACTATGGTCTAAGTTCATTCCCGGCAGAGATTGTCTATTTTTGAATGACAGAATGAATACAGCTACTTCATATACACGAAGGTATTTATAATAGCATTATTCTGTTTCCAGTATAAACATTGCTCTGAAAATGAGCTATTGGTTTCATATGGGGAAAAGACACCAAATAGCGAAAAATTATTAGTAAATCCAGCCTAAAATGAGAAAACCGATGGTGTGAAAATCGTAACAAGAAGTTACAAACTTCACTATACTATATTGGATGGCTGTCAATGACACCCTGAAGCTATGTCATCTGCAGCGACTACAACTCGTAATTGATAGATAGGAAATTGTTACTGTAATTTAGAGAACACCGAGAGAGTTGGCCGCATGTTCGGGTCGTGTAGCTGTAAGTTTGTAATTGGTTTTAAGTTCTATCGTCGGCAACCCTGAATGGCTTTCCGTGGTTTTCCACTTTCACACCGGAAAATACCGGAACTATACCCTAATTAATGCCGGGACCGCAACCATCCTCATCTTGATCCTCCCGTTTCCCTAAACCTTCAGATGCTTGAGCGGTTTTTGACAGATATAAAAAGGAAACCGTGATAAACCCGCCACAAGGAAAGCATCCGAGCGTTGGTCACTGCTTGGACATACGAACGAGTTATTGCGAAGTAACCGGAGCTAATCCATTTAGCACGTGGAACTCATTTCTTTGTAGCCATTCTTACGATGTTATCTACCCTCAAGTGAAATAATTAATTACTTGCGTACTTGATTTCATCATGATAGAATCTGCAGGGAGTGGATAATATGAAACAGTAACCAGTTGTAATTGTGAAGCACGTCACATGAAACAGCAGGGGAGCGGCGATTGCTGCCAACATAACAATTACGAGTTGTAGTCGCTGCAGATGACATAGTTTCAGGGTGTTATTGACAGCCCTCCAATATAGTCATAGCGTTTTGCATTGAAAAGTTTCTAACTTTAACATAGACTATGATTTATTCCGGACACTAGAAGGGCCTCTGTGACACTTGTCGACTATGCAACAGAAAATGTCTAAATCACATTTACTGGGCTACTTCATTCATATAGAGATTTATAATAATAAAAACATCACTGGGATTTTTTTAACGAGTACGTAAAATACGAATTAGTAAGGTAATATTACATGAATGTCTTCATTTCAGTAACGCATGGTGGGGGATTTGTTACATGGGTAGGGTCTCATGCTTTAAAGATGCGCTGCCAAGCGAATGTAACGAGTATTTATCCTGAATTTTGCTACAGCGTAATTCGGAGTTTCCTCTTGTTCTCCAAATTTCTCTAAACTTTTCCACATACAGTACATTCAACTACAGAGGATATTTGATAGTATGGTGAAGGATATATGCCTCCTTACCAGTCTAAATATCCTTTAGTGTATTACAGTCCAGACCTAAGATGTATTTATTGCAGTAAGCGTGAGGCCAAACCAAACCCCATGGCACTACAGCCCTTGAAGGACCTTGGCCTACCAAGCGACCGCTGTTCAACCCGAAGGCCTGCAGATTACGAGGTGTCGTGTGGTCAGCACGACGAATCCTCTCGGCCGTTATTCTTGGCTTTTTAGACCGGGGCCGCTATCTCACCGTCAGATAGCTCCTCAATTCTAATCACGTAGGCTGAGTGGACCTCGAACCAGCCCTCAGATCCAGGTAAAAATCCCTGACCTGGCCGGGAATCGAACCCGGGTCCTCCAGGTGAGAGGCAGGCACAAGCGTGAGGCCAAAGGAAGCATTATGACAAGTTTCTTCTACACAAACTTTCTGAAGGAACATTTGAAGCCAGGTTTTCGCCCAAAACGGCGTGGTTTGTTGACAGTGGGAGTTTTTTCAGTACGACAATGTGCGACTACTTGCAATTAGAACAGAAGGTTAACTATCCAAGAGTTCAGCTGGGATGCATCCGCCGCCCTCCATTCCCCGCCCCAGCGGATTTCCATATATTTGTTCTCCTGAAAAATATGCTTAGTGGGAGTTTCAGGACGGCGATAGGGTTAGGTCGGCGGTATACACTGACTGACAGAGCAAATGCAACACCAAGAAGGAGTGGTTCGAAAGGGATGAAAGTTGGGGAAAAAACAGAGACGGCACGGACGAATAATTGATGTTTATTTCAAACCGATATGCAGGTTACACAATGCGCACGGCATCGACTCAGTAGGATGTAGGACCACCGCGAGCGGCGATGCACGCAGAAACACGTCGAGGTACAGTCAATAAGAGTGCGGATGGTGTCCTGAGGGATGGTTCTCCATTCTCTGTCAACCATTTGCCACAGTTGGTCGTCCGTACGAGGCTGGGGCAGAGTTTGCAAACGGCGTCCAATGAGATCCCACACGTGTTCGATTGGTGAGAGATCCGGAGAGTACGCTGGCCACGGAAGCATCTGTACACCTCGTAGAGCCTGTTGGGAGATGCGAGCAGTGTGTGGGCGGGCATTATCCTGCTGAAACAGAGCATTGGGCAGCCCCTGCCACAGGCCGCAGCACATGCTGCACGTAGCGGTGGGCATTTAACGTGCCTTGAATACGCACTAGAGGTGACGTGGAATCATACGCAATAGCGCCCCAAACCATGATGCCGCGTTGTCTAGCGGTAGAGCGCTCCACAGTTACTGCCGGATTTGACCTTTCTCCACGCCGACGCCACACTCGTCTGCGGTGACTATCACTGACAGAACAGAAGCGTGACTCATCGGAGAACACGACGTTCCGCCATTCCCTCATCCAAGTCGCTCTAGCCAAGGCCACACTAGATAGACAGGCCACAAGGCTCGGAGCGTGACGTCACGCTAGTGGCTGGCGTTCATCATGGCAGTGTAGGGCCCGCTCTCACTTTCACCATGATATTGTTCATTTATTTTACCTTAACGATAAAATTGAACACTCCTTCAATTGTGGCTTTACCTAGGCTTGTATACTACACGAGTTTTATGCGGGGAGAAAACTGGAAGGGCAGTACATGTACATTTCTTTACGTAAAATTATGATGACATCTGTCACTTGTAACTCAACACGGTATCTTTAAAAGATTAGAACGCATAATACGTATACAAAAAGTTTTAATGTTACTAGGAAAATGCATGATGGCAATTCACAACAAAAGTCCTGAAACCTTTCTTAGAAATTAAGCTGCAACTTAAAACTTACCTAAGAATTCCTAAGGTTTCAGTTTGTACATTTTTATTTTCCTGAGGATTTCTTCTTCTCAGCGATGAGTTTATCTACGGTAACTTTTCTATTGTTATTCAATAATATATTACAAAAGATGTATATACATCTGTCAACGAAATGTTTAAAACTATTTATTTAATCACAGCATGTTTAAACATTTTCGTTTTCCAGAACATTGTTGACAAGCGAAGTCAGAATTTTTCTCTGAGAATCCTCATGTAAAAACATTAGTATACAGGTTTACATTTTGTAGCTCTAAAAGAGTCTGGTACGACACCTTTTTATACAGGGCAGGAGCAAGCCAAGGCCGCACTAGATAGACTCAGACATTTGTCAAAGTCAGGATAAGTTGTCAGCTTGATTAAGCCAGTTATTTATTAAGATTTTAAATAAATGACCAGTATCAAACAATTTTGTGTGTGTGTGTGTGTTTCGTCAAATGGATTTTGAAAAGTGGTTTGTAAATTGCTTTTGCACAGCTTTTCAAACATTTTCCTGTTATTATTAGAAATTATGCATGCTACCTTATAAGCTATAAGACTATCTGTTAATACTTTAAAGACTTGCAAAGTTAGTTCTTCTAAAAAATGTCATATTAGGTTCTTACATGGAAACAAATCAACAACGTCTTTATTTTTTTAAAGACTGGATGACAACATAAAAGTTTGTGCAGTTGTAGCTAATGTAGTGTTATTTTCTCCGCTTTTACTACTAAAAGCAACTCCCTCTACCTTTCCTCCTAGCGGGCGATCTGGCCGTGCGGCTGTGAACGTGCATCGGGAGATAGTGGGTTCGAATCCCACTGTCGGCAGCCCTGAAGAAGGTTTTCCGTAGTTTCCCCATTTTCACACCAGGCAAATGCTGGGGCTGTACCTTAATTAAGGCCACGGCCGCTTCCCTCCAGCTGTTATGCCTCTCCTATCCCATCGTCGCCATAAGACCTATCTGTGTCGGTGCGACGTAAAGCCACTAGCAAAAACAAAAATAAAACCTTTCCTCCTTTATAGTTCAGCTCACGTTTTATGTAGACTCCATTCAACAAGTTACAAAATATGTCATGCTCCTTTAACAATTTTAGTTTCTTTTTTCAAGTAATTCCAATGTGAATCATCAATACCCGAATTTCCCGTGCCTAGTTTTGCAGTAAAAGACTGTGAATAACCAAGTGGGGCATTGTAAGAAACGTTGACTGTCTTATCTTCTTTTACGCCCCAGGAAATGCGAAAAATATTGAAGTGAACCATGTTATTAGAATACAGGAGTAAGATACTTTCTTTGCAAAGGCTATATTTAACTGTTCCTTAAAAAAAATATAATTTATCAGTAATGATACACTCATTAACTTCACTTTCAATTTCATCGATTATTTTGTGTACAGATGTCCGCCTCTGTGGTGTAGTGGTTAGCGTGATTAGCTGCCACCCCCGGAGGTCCGGGTTCGATTCCCGGCTCTGCCACGAAAATTTGAAAAGTGGTACGAGGGCTGGAACGGGGTCCACTCAGCCTCGGGAGGTCAACTGAGTAGAGGTGGGTTCGATTCCCACCTCAGCCATCCTCGAAGTGGTTTTCCGTGGTTTCCCACTTCTCCTCCAGGCGAATGCCGGGATGGTACCTAACTTAAGGCCACGGCCGCTTCCTTCCCTCTTCCTTGTCTATCCCTTCCAATCTTCCCATCCCTCCACAAGGCCCCTGTTCAGCATAGCAGGTGAAGCCGCCTGGGCGAGGTACTGGTCATTCTCCCCAGTTGTATCTCCCGACCAAGAGTCTGAAGCTCCAGGACACTGCCCTTGAGGCGGTAGAGGTGGGATCCCTCGCTGAGTCCGAGGGAAAAACCGAACCTGGAGGGTAAACAGATGATGATGATGATGATTTTGTGTACAGATTCTATTTTATCGTGGACAGTCACTTTTGAGTTACGAGCAGGTCTAAACAGGAAGTTATAAATACTTTTCTAATTTGACCATTTTAATATCTTGCCCCCATCACCTAATGCACGTATATCAGGGTTATAACTCATGAAAATATCATGTTTAATGGATTTAAAATCAAGAGCCTCGTTTAATGTTAAGGAAGTACCAATTTTCGGAATATTTTGCTCAGTCACATACATTTTGAAAATGCAGACTTTGGCTGTTAAAGTTGACGGAAACTTTGTCCAAATCTAATTTGCGTTTAATACTGAAATTACCCTGAACGTCGTCGAAGTCCTTGATCCTGTCATATTCTTCCTCAGCTTTCTTTCTTTCCTTCCTCTTCCCGTTTTTCAATTTCTTCTTGTCTTTGAATAGGATTTTTGCTCGTTGTTGGAAGATTTTTTATACAGATAGGCAGGCACATTTTAAAACTTAGGAATAGCATCGTTTGAGAGTTTTAAATGGTTAGGTTTTACAGTTAAAAGAGACTCATCAGGTCTTTTAACGGAATCGTCCCTAATTACGAAACTTCGTCGAAGTGTTTTATGCACACAACTGAGCTTGCTGAAGGGATGAATTCGGTCGATGGATAGCTATGATCCACTTTTGTTTCCGAAACACGCCAGTAGGAAATTTAAACACTGAAATATTAGGCTGTTTTGAACTGTAGTTTATTCTACAACCAGGTATACAACACGACGTGGCCATAATTCACAATGTTCACACACGTTTAAATCATTCAACACCATCGATAGCCTCACTGCTGCGAAGTTCAGATCAGCTTATAAGTCACTGGCGAGAAGTGAAGCGGCTGGCGACTAGTGTGACGTAGCGCCCGAAGTGGAGGGGGAGCCTTATGGCCTGTATATCTAGTTGGCCTTGCTCTAGCCCGGCACCATGCCAGGCGTGCACGTCTATGCTGTGGAGTCAATGGTAGTCTTCTGAGCGGACGCCGGGAGTGCAGGCCTCCTTCAACCAATCGACGGGAAATTGTTCTAGTCGATATTGGAACAGCCAGGGTGTCTTGCACATGCTGAAGAATGGCGGTTGACGTGGCGTGCGGGGCTGCCACCGCTTGGCGGCGGATGCGCCGATCCTCGCGTGCTGACGTCACTCGGGCTGCGCCTGGACCCCTCGCACGTGCCACATGTCCCTGCGCCAACCATCTTCGCCACAGGCGCTGCACCGTGGACACATCCCTATGGGTATCGGCTGCGATTTGACGAAGCGACCAACCTGCCCTTCTCAGCCCGGTCACCATACCCCTCGTAAAGTCGTCTGTCTGCTGGAAATGCCTCCGTTGACGGCGACCTGGCATTCTTAGCTATATACGTGTCCTGTGGCACACGACAACACGTTCTGCAATGACTGTCGGCTGAGAAATCACGGTACGAAGTGGGCCATTCGCCAACGCCGTGTCCCATTTATCGTTCGCTACGTGCGCAGCACAGGGGCGCATTTCATATCATGAGCATACCTCAGTGACGTCAGTCTACCCTGCAATTGGCATAAAGTTCTGACCACTCCTTCTTGGTGTTGCATTTGCTCTGTCAGTCAGTGTATGAGTGGCTGCGGTCGTTCCGAAAGATTTTTTTCATTGTGTCAACGCGCTTGCTGAGCCCAAGTTGGCGACCGAGCAAGTGGCTGTGCCGTTAGGGACGCGCAGCCGTGAGCTTGCATTCGGGAGATAGTGGGTTTGAACCCCACTGTCGGCAGCCCTGAAGATGGTTTTTTGTGGTTTCCAATTTTCACACTAGGCAAAATGCTGGAGCTCTGCCTCAGTTAAGCCAGTCCTCCTAGCCCTTTCCTTTCCCATCGTCGCCATAAGACCTGTCTGTGTTGGTGCGACGTAAAGCAAATTGCAAAAATAATAGCAATAATAACAATAAAATATTGTGCAAGTTGGCGTATTCTATCCCGGTTCAGTCCACTGTTATTTGAAAGTACTGAAATGCGCCAGCCTCGTGACGGTATTTACTGGGACGTACAAGAAATCCTCTCTCTGAAAACCGTAAATGCAGTTAGCAGGGCGTAAAACCAGTAAGACTGGCTTTTAGTGTCAGAGGACATGTTCGGCTCGCCTGTTGCAGGTCTTTTCATTTGACGCCCATGGGGGAATTGCACGTCTTGGTGTGAGATGATGTAGGAGAGAACGAAACCCGGTGTCGACGCGTAGCCAACTCATCTCGGTCTGCTTCAAGGCTTTACGTGTTCATTCGACGGGCGAATCACCACTAACAGTGTCATTCCATATGAACACTGCGGAGGGGGGTTTGGACACGCAATTTGGTGGTCGGAAATTGTATACCACCACTTCTCCTAACATGCCGGCCAGCATTCTGATGGGTTTTTACACCAACGGGACTCCCAACAGGCTGATCACGGCGTCAAACCATATAGTCTTGATGCAGTAACGATCATGACCACCAAGGAGGCTAATTATTGTAAGTGCTCAAAGGAGGGAGTGGAGATGATGCTAAGAGGGAGTTAAAATAGCTTTTTGTTGATATTTTGGAAAGGATCAACTTCATTTCCTTACATTCTTTAATAATAATAATAATAATAATAATAATAATAATAATAATAATAATAATAATAATAATAATAATAGTTTTTATATCCCACTAATTATCGTCACATTTTAAACAAAAATTACTTTAAATTGAATTTTGAACATTTTTTATCACTATTGCTTTTGCTGATAGTCAATCCTGAATGACAAAATTATGAGTAATCTAGGAAGTGGTACCGCTGTCGACTTCGAACTTGCGATCTTGGAATAGGGGGCCGACATTTTGCCACCATTCCTCTGGAACTAACAGAAAATAACACTGCACTGACTAATTATAGTTAATTTGCTTGTGCTCCGTCTCTTTTCTTGCCTCTCATCTCTGCTAGATAGCATTACTGCTGCAATTACAAAAACTAGTCCATTAAAGACAGGTACAGCACCTAGTTATTGTTATTATTTATTTATTCCTTTATTTATTTATTTATTTATTTATTTAGGGACACCAAACAAAATGTGCGTATGGAAAGCGGATATGAATTTAGACATTAAACTTCATGAGTGTATTTATCTATCTATCACACATCTCATCTTCCCTACTCTTGGTTGTACAGTTTAAGTAGTCACTTATTTTGTTGACTGACTGCATTACCTTGTTCGGCTGGAATCCCACAGGTTATTGAATATGTGTCTAAGTACTACTACTACTCGTACTACGTTAATTGGTGTACAATGCAGTGTTTAAAGATCGGCAGGAAAGCAAGGAAGGTTTTAGAATGCAATGCTTGAAAAACGTAGACAAGTACGAACCTTGTAGCTAACATCACGTCTACATTACGCGAATCGATATCATTTAGAAGCCCCATTCTTTCTCACACAAGCTATGTACACAAGATAACCGCTGCTGAGTCCCAGACACTTGAGGGTTGTCCCAAAGGAAAACTGTTCTCTACTGCAGGGCTTAGGGGCACCGAGCTGCTTGAGAGTTCTATTCTTTTTTTTTAATAATCTGCTTTACGTCGAATCAACACAGATAGGTCTTATGGCGACGACGGGATAGGGAAGGGCTAGGAGTGTATTTTTTCACAAATTGCTTTACGTTTACTGACACAGCGATGGGACAGGAAAGTGTTTAGAGTGGGAAGGAAGCGTCCGTGGCCTTAATTGAGGTATAGCATTTGCCTAGTGTGAAAATGAGAAACCACGGGCCAAGGCTGCCGACAGTGGGGTTCGAACCCACTATCTTCCGAATGCAAGCCGACAGATACGTGATCCAAACTGCTCAGCCACTCGCTTGGTATAGTATTTTTTGTTTTGGGTAATACCTGATAGAAGGTTATGAGAGCAGCGATTGAGATCAATATGCAGTATTGAATTTATTCTCGTAGTAGTTTTGATCGCACTGAAAAGTGCATTGTATGGTAACTAATGTATAGATATTGCGTTAGGCAGTAGATCTATTTTTAAATATTAAGTACTTCGGTATATGTACCTTTTAAATAATTATGTTTAATGTGGTGAAGCGGTAGGAGGCACTGGTGCAGTTATTATTATTATTATTATTATTATTATTATTATTATTATTATTATTATTATTATTATTATTATTATTATTATTATTATTATTATTATTATTAGCAGCGTATGGTAACGTACACAAGACAATACAAATATTAAATATACATGAATAGTAAGCACAAAATATTATATACATAACTGCAAGATATAGGCCTACACGTTATAATATTGAAAACAATCATGCAAGCAAAAGGGTTCAAAGAGTTAGATCTAAATTCTCTAGCCATCGTATGGCCTCAGCAGAAGCCACCACAATGTCCTGGATGGATTCAACGAATGCCCTTTCAATGCATTCGGTGACAAACTGGTGCAGTGATCTACCCATTCAGCTCTCAACGTTATGGCCCTGCATTCGAGTCTCGGAAACGTTGGGTGGAATTTCAATAGGACCCAGCGCTTGACGGCCATAAACCTCCAATCGAGCTCGAAACTATATCTGGGTGCTGTATCATTCCCTTATGGTGGCGTTAAATTAAAAAGGTTTATTCCAATACAGAGTGATAAGATATAGCCTAAATAGTAAGTTCTCCAAATTTACTTTGTAATGCGCGACCCGAGCCTCTGGTAGACAGCATCATTTACAAATATTCAAATTAAAAACTGCATTATATTAATGAGGAATGAAAATGAAAATCCACAGCCTCTTTCCAGTCATTCGACCGGGTCAGGGATGGAATGAATGAAGCCCCATCTAGCGGCGAGTATAGGAATTGTGCCGACTGCCGAAGCCTGTCGCACTCCTCTGGGGCAGTGATTAATAACTGACAAATGACATGAAATGATATTGGAGAGTGTTGCTGGAATGAAAGATGACAGGGAAAACCGGAGTACCCGGAGGCAAACCTGTCCCACCTCCGCTTTGTCCAGCACAAATCTCACATGGAGTGACCGGGATTTGAACCGCGGAACCCAGCGGTGAGAGACCGGCGCGCTGCCGCCTGAGCCACGGAGGCGTCCACATTATGTTCATAATTAATGTTATTGTTTTTACGTTCTACTAACTACTTTGTACGGTTTTCTGAGTTGCCGAGGCGCCGGAATTGTGTCCCACAAGAGTTCTTTTACGTGTCAGTAAATCTACCGACACGACCTGACGTATGTTATTACCTTAAAATACAACCGGACTGAACCAGGATCGAACCTGCCAAGTTGGGGTCAGAAGGCCAGCGCCTCAACCGCCTGAGCCACTTAGTCCGGTCTACATTGTATTCTCATGATCTCTTTTACGCAGTAAACTCCTAATAAGATTTCAATCTTCCTTTGTCATATTTTGTAGTTGTAAGTTGCGTTGAAGTAATGCATTATTTCGGATCGATATTCTCCTAATTGTTAACACTTTTCTACTTCATTAAAAATAGTAATTTTTCCTCAACAGAGAAAGAAAGAAAGAAAGAAAGAAAGAAAGAAAGAAAGAAAGAAAGAAAGAAAGAAAACGATCATCAGCGCGAAATATAGGTATCAATTTTTCACCAACGTCTCGTACATAAACAGAAGTGTTATGTATAAAGTAAAATTGATACGGTTAACAGAACATTTTATTTTGTTGTCAGCAACAGTTGGTATTCTTAAATTTCGTACCGTTTTATGGAAAACGGACCCTGATTCCTTGTAAGCAGATGAAATGGTAAGAAAGGTAGAAATTCAGTCGTATTTCATATGTGAAAACTTATCTCATTTCTCAATCGGCTTCAGACGGTTATCGCGCTGGCCTCTTAAGCTCAAGTTAGCGAGTTCCATCCCACCTAATATGCCTATGTCCGGTGGTATTTGAAGTTGCTCAGATACGTCATCCTCGTGCCGGTAGATTTACCGGTACGTAAAAGAACTCGTGCGAGACTAAATTTCGGTCCCTCGGCGACTCTGAAAACCGTAAAAAAGAGTTGTTAGTGGGACGTAAAAATAATAACATTATTTAATATCTTGACCGGGTAAATTTACGGTAATATGAAAGGTTCCAGCTTGCTATGCAAGCATTTTTAAAAGTGCCGAATCGTATAACAAATGACTTTGGAAGATACCTACCATGCTATTGTGTCCTATAGTCCACCAAACATCCGGTGTGACAATCTTACAATACCTGCTGAGTGTGGCAAATTTTGTCCCTAAGAGATCGCCACTGTTAGCAAATGGAAATAAAGAAAAGAAAGAAAATAAAATGCATCATTATTGGCAGTTTCTATTACTATATGAAATATTAAATTAACAAAATGAGTGTCCTATTTAAAGCTCATGCCCGTTTCGCTTCTGTCAAATAACCGATACTGTTCTTTCGATTTTTAAGCAGTTCGCTCATTCCAAGTATAAAATACACTACGGTCACATCAAAGCGTTCAGCACGTAGGTTGCCCACAGTGTTTTTTTTTACATGATACATGCCTTTGCTGGCAGGACCTAGTGTTTACAGTGCACTATGTCTTCTGGTACGGGTTAGAACAATTTTGTTACTTTCATTGATCTGTCTCTGTCTGTCTTATCCTTGGCTTTAACAATATGAAAGTGACTGAGGTATGAGCGATGCTAGTAATGCCATTCCTTGTACAGCCAGTCCCTGCTATGAACGGTATGAAAATGCCCGTAGGGGCGGTCGGTGCATGCATTTCAGTGGGCTTGGCAGACTAATATGTAATAGCAACTTCTGGCTCAGTAAGGAAAGCAACGGGAGACTACCTCACTCCTCATTTCCCTAGTACGCCTTTTCAGCGATGCCTAGGCCATCTATGACAGCTGGTGGCAGAGCTGTTGAGGATCCAACCAGCCTTAGGGCTGAAGACTGAACATACATACAAAGATGAATTAACAGATTGAGAAGATAAAATGGCGGAAAATGTGTGTTTAAAGGGAGGTGTTCGATAGATGTGCAACTTCTTTGAATCATTTAAGAAAAGACTAGGTAAACAGTTCATAGGGAATCTGCCATTTGGGCGACTGCCCTAGATGCAGATCAGTGGTAAATGAAAACAACTAAATCAATCGAACGGTAAAATTTTGGATAAGGATTTGATTCACTAACTTAAAATTGTGCCTTGGTATGTAATCTAAGCTCGTTCAAATGTAGCCTACTTTCTTAAGTGCAAAAATTCATGGCAAGTTTTGATCACGCATTCAGTAGCGTCCAAAATATTAAAAATATATTTATGAAAAATGTATAGATGTAACCTTATGAATTTACACTAATTGTTCATTCCTTTATTTCCTGATAATCTCGGTGATAATGTGTTTTCCTTGTTTCTTTCTTTCTAGGTGAGTAACCTACATTACTCCAATGTTTGATGGTAGCAGAATTGGTGCATTGCAGGATGACATAGAGTACTGAAGAAGCAGTCGATATTTCCGTAAGTTAATTCAGTCGTTGAAATTAAAGGGTTATGAGTATGGTTTGTTTGTTTGTTTGTGAGCGTGCGTGCGTGCGCGATACCCAGCCAAAGCTACGATATGTAGAGATCTGAAATTTTAAACATTAGGCTAATGGAAAGGAGTCCAAGTGTACCTGAAAGCCGAATTTTTCATTTTCACGTTCGCTGGGGAGTTATGAACAAAAAAATCGGTGGAAAACGCGTGTTGGGATATGACAATCCAACGTGCTGTCACCAGAGTGAAATATAATAGATTTACTGTCAGTAGGCAACATACATAATATACGTAATGCAAGTCAATGAGCCATTGAAAGCCCATGGCTAGGAAGGCATTTTCGGTCCCCAACACGAGGAGCCGTATTCCGTCCGTGATACCCGGAAGTTTTGTCCGTGTGTATGTGTACGATGCCGAGCCAAGTCTACGGCACGCAGAGATGTGGAATTTTTTTACATCCATGGGCACAGCATTTCACCGATCACGCATGTATATGTCAAAGAACAATTCTTGTTCCAGATGAAGCTGTCGCCGTCATCAACAAAGAACTTTTACGATAATTACACGCTGTTGTACAGATTTAAAAGTCTATCGACACGGCACGTAAATTAATACAGATGAGGCTGTCAATTACACGACAGAGCTTTTGAACTTGGAGTACCTTCGAACATCTTGTAGATAATGGCACCGATTATCCTTCCAATACGGACCTGTGTGGTTACCTTTGACGCCCAGACTCTTCAGACAGTGCGTCAATATATGGGGCACGTTGTGAGGTTTCTCCACATGTGGCGTATTTGCTACCACTGCTTGCGCTTCGGACACGTTAGTAAACACTGTCGCTCTCAGGTCGTGTGTCACACGCTCCAAACACCTGCTCACTGCCTCAGCCTCAGTGCGTACATTGTCAAGGTCAACACAATACCCTCAGTAAAGAGACCCCCGAGTATAACAAACGATTGGAGATAAACGAGGTTTCGGCCAAATATAACGTACCATTCAAGGAAGCTATGGAGACTGTTATGAAAAAATCGTATGCTGCAGTGGTTCAGCCATTACCTCCGTTACCTCTCACACATGAGGAAGTTTTTCCTCCCTTACCAGGACAACCAAGTCACCAAAGTACCGTTTTTCAACGTTGGCGACCTCCGGAGTTTCCCAGAATACATATCCCCCACCCATCGGTATTTTACCATCCCCATGAAGTCAGTGGGGGGCCACTGGGCCCAAACCCTTATCCACCTCAGCCTCACTAAATCGCATCCCATAGTGGAAGTCCCTTGCTTGGCAGCTCTTCTCAACCACCACTTACCTCATCAGAATCCCTTATTATTGGCATCCTTAACCTAGTTACTCAGCTTCTACACGGTATTCTTCTATGAAATTGTGGTATCCCTTCGGCATCGGAACATCGCGAGATAACACAAAACATTCCTGGAAGCTTGTAAATTAAAAATATTGCAGTGGAATAGCCAATCAGCGCTAGCTCATAAACATAGTCTTCAAAAATAATTACATGATCGGCACATCAACTTGGCAGCCTTATCTGAGAATTGGTTGCGCGCTGGTATACCAGTTATATTTCCTGGATATCGTGTTCTGCGTTCGGACAAAGATGATGGATATGGACGCAGTGGTCTGTTAATAGGCAACAGTATTCGTCACAATGCAATATCCCTTACTTTTCCCGCAGTTCTTTCATTCCAAGTGCTAGCGGCACGTATCTTCCTCCCCACGGTGGCGTTTACTTTAATATCTATCTATTGTCCATTACGTATTATAATTCAACCAGGAGAATAGGACAGTTTATTTAACCAGCTGGAACCTCCATACATTATATATGGTGACCTTAACGCCCATAGTGTAGCTTGCGGATGTGCTTTTACGGACCGTGCTGGAATAGCCCTTCAAGATACGATGGAAGACTACCATCTGGTCATATTCAACGACGGTAGTCCTACCCTTATATCTCGGCCTGGACATCGTTCGGCAGTAGATGTAACTAATTGTTCTCCAGCAGTTGCTGCCAACCTAACCTGGAAAGCACTACGATACTCCCTGGGATCTGATCATCCTCCTCCTATCGTAATTCATTTACTACAAAATCGCCTTATCTATAACCTTCTACCCTACACCAAACGAGCAAATTGGATTGCCTTCAGTGGGAAAATAGACTCCGAACGTACTGCAACTCTCCCTCCGACCCACTTAAAAATTCGACTGTTTAATACAATCATAAATGCTGCAGCTTCGGTTAGTATCCCAGTGAAACAGCCTTTCTTTCTTCCGAAACATATCCCTACGCCGTGGTGGGACACAGAATGCTCTCGAATGATTGCAAGACGGCGACTTGCTTTATGCAATATCGACGTCTTTCTTCCTGGGAAAATTATTCTGATTATCAACGTTTCAGCGCACTGGTCAAAAGATTTTTTTTAAAAAACCGGTCCACATGGCGAAGATACTGTGAAGAAATTAGCAGAGAAACTCCGCTTACTACAATCTGGAATATATTAAGGGCCTTAAAAGGGGTAGGGAGTAGCTCTCCACGTTCTTAATTTCTTCCGACTGCGTCGAGGCTTTCATACTCATATTGCTCCACCGACTGTGCCGCAATTGCCCGGTTGGCGACTTTCACCCAACTGGGATCGCAATTATTTTCTGGTACGGCCATTTACATGGAACTCCAACTGGCATTGAAACAACAGCAACATTGCCCCTGGTAAGGACTAGATCCAGTACTCGATATTATCCCATCTCCCTCGCTCACCGCATGTTCCATTACTAGACGTTTTTAGCAACACGGTAAGAATTACCTTTGGACTGGATTACTCAAATTGCCATCCTTATTCTGAAGCCCGGGAAGGACCAAGTGACCCTTCTTCTTACAGAGCAATATTGCTCTTTCCTCGTGTGTGCTGAAGACTCTGGAAAGGATGGTGAAAACACGACTCGAGTGGTTGTTAGAACACCAGCAGTATGTATTCTATCGTGGGAGAGGAACATTTGACCATATCAGTATATTCACTTCTGCAATAGAACATGCTTTCGCGATTACGGCTCTCTCACTGGATATCAGCTGGGCTTATGATAACGTCAGTACACCAGTTCTCTTCAGTAAGCTCCAAACATTCCACATCCCTCCAGCTTTTATATATGTTCTTCAGATATTGTTACAAGAACGATATATGTACGTACGACATGTACATATTCGTTTACATGAGCCTCGTCGCGTGTGTGAAGGTCTCCCACAGGGCACTCTGCTCTGCCCGCTTTTTAATACACTCTATACTGCTGATCTTGAGCATTTATTCAGCCCCTCGATTCACATTTTAAAATAAGTGTACGATGTCTGTAGTAACACTACTTCCTCTAGCTTCGATGTTACATCTCTTCGTTTACATTATGTAGCCTGCGATCTGGCAAAATAGTTGCATAATAATGGACTTGAATTGTCTCCATTGAAATCTTCTCTGGTGACTTTTACCAGAAAGAAGACTGCCTCAACTTGGTGATATTCATTTAGGACCATTCATATTTCCATTGAAATCATCATTACGCATATTGGGTATGCACATTAATAGTCGGCTAACTTGGAGTTGCCATATTGCTCACGTACTTCCAAAAAAAGATATAAATAAAAAATTTAAAAAATGGACGACCGAGCTCGATAGCTGCAGTCGCTAAGTGCGGCCAGTATCCAGTATTTGGGAGATAGTAGGTTCGAACCCCACTGTCGGCAGCCCTGAAAATTGTTTTCCGTGGTTTCCCATTTTCACACTCCGCTTTGTGACACGTACCAGGTGGGGATCTGATCCTGTTATACTTTTGACTCTGCATCGTTCCATGATACGCTCCATGATCGATTATGGGAGTTTTTTGTATGACAATGCTCCTGCATACGTCACGAAGAAACTCGTCACCATAAAATTTCGGGTGATCCGCATCTGTTTGGGTGCTATGCGATCCACACCAACGAATGCTGTCTTAATAGAAGCTAAAGAGTTATCTTTGCAAATGCGTCGAGAAATGTTAGGCAAGACATTTCTGTTACAACGTTCTGCTATCTCACAGCATCCCATTCTTATTGCACTTCAACGATTGACCGTTATCCAGGAGAGGCATGGACGACGCTCGCGATACAAGCAACAGCTTCTGTTACGCTGCTACAGCGAACTTAAAACGATTTTCTCACTAACCCTCGAAACACGAAACATGCTCGGATTTGAAGCCAGCTTTCAGTATTCTTCACATCGATTGCCTATATACTATCTACCTAGATATCTCACCACAGAAGCTCATACACAGAACTACATTCCGGCTCTGATTTGCTCCATGTGGCCCAATAGTACTTATATCTTCACGGATGGTTCGAAATTCGATGACTCGGTAGGATATGCATATTCCTGCCAAGAAACGGAAGAAAGTGGTATCTTCAAACTACCGCCCGAAACCTCTGTTTATACAATTATAGGACTCGATCTTCGGAAACAGTGCTTCTTCGATGGTCAGTTGTACGTAGGTTGTTCAAGAGTAGGAAAGGTAAACACTATAGTCTATGCATCTTACCTCCAAATGGAAAGGTAAACACTCTAGTCTACGCATCTTAACTCCAAATGGAAGGACACTTAATGCGGTTTATCCGTACGCTCTATACTCAAGAAGAAATTAGTTTTTTAATATATATAATGTGGTCTTCTATGTTTTTATTTTTATTTGTACCATCCACTAACCCGGCATCCTAAGTATTGAACGTAATAATATAATTAAAAATAAAATAACGTAATTCATGCAATTTGTGTAAGAACGATGTGTGTAAATACATGATTTTTGGGAAGAAAAGGACCGTGGCCTTAATTAAGGTACAGCCCCAGCATTTGCCTGGTGTGGAAATGGAAAGCCACGGAAAATCATCTTCAGGGCTGCCTACAGTGGGATTCGAACCCATTATATCCCGAATGCAAGGTATTCATTTCTGGAGTGGGCTAAATAATCTCGTCGGTTATGTACTTCTGTAGAAGTGATGACACTTCAGACTTCCTCATTGGGAATCGAATCTGTGTCCTTCTAGTACATGAATCAAATATGCATTCAGAGCTTTGACTAAGTAGGCTCCTAAAATGAAACAATCTTTGCCTAAGAATATCCACACTACTGATCCTAGATCGTTCCTGAAGTATTTTACTCGTTCTTACGCTCTATTCCGTACAGAGAAGATCGGCTGTGTGAATGATGTATCCTGTAACATTTGCACTTTGTGTTTCATACGCAGCGGTCTTGAATTAATATATATATATACATATATTTTATGTGAAAGTGCATCTCGTTTTGTCAGAATACAAATTAAGTTACTAGGACATACATATTCCGTTTGTGAGTTATTAATGATTGTCAGTATTCAAATCGAGGGACTGTAGAAAGTTACGCGTGCCGTAATGTGCAGTATAATACGTTTCTGATCTATTTCTTTAGAGCCTCGCCAAATTAGTTAGAAGGTGTTCAAATACGTTAGCTTTCTGTTGGTAGATTTACCAGCACGTAGAATAACTCATGTAGGGCAAAATTCCGGGAAGAGTAGTTAGTGGGATGTAAAACTAATAAGATTAATTACTAGGACATGAATTTATAGTTAGGGAAAAAGGTGCTGATAACTTAAGGAATAGGCACTTAACAAGGCAGCAAACTGCTAGAAATATATGCTTAAAAGGTGCTTAAGTTGGAGAAACAGCGACATAGCGATTTAAAATAATAGATTAGATGTACAACTTTGAAATAGAATGCCATATTTCTCCTTTAGTTTCCAGTCCACGTGAACTATTCCATGCAAGAACTTTTTGGGAGTGTAACCTTGGTCTGTCTTGACGCAGAATATTTGAATATCGAGAGAAACTTCTCTCTACTTTACACGAAACAATATAGCTACACTTTATTTCAGAAATTTCATGTGATTCAAAAATTACTTGTGCCGGAATTTCTGAATTACCCTCTAAAGTACTACCAATCAGTGCAATGGTTATCCATTCTCTATACGCTGCAGTTTGGCATTCACTGCTTGGCCTACGCTATCCGGTGCTTCCTTTCTGATTGGTAAACAATGTCGAGAGTTTCTACCAACGGTTTTTTTCTCAAGCTTTGTGATCGCATCTGGGATTCCATACAAGTGGGACTTGATGTACGCCAGGTCAACATTCAAGCCTATATAATGCAAATACGACACTTGCAAAAAAATAAAATTAAAGAAATAAAATAAATAAAATAAAAAAAGCTTAACAATCCTGTTTCAGGAATCAACAAACAGGGCAAGGAATTACAGGAACTATGAAAAATATAGTTTTAGGCTTGCGATAGCAAGAAGCTGTTGTACGTTTCTGAACAAAGGAATAATAGAAGGCAAATAGGGCAAAACACTCTCCCCATTAATTTCAAATATTTCAGAATGGTTTTACTGTAGTGTAGTAAGGTTTCTAGTCGTAGCGAATGTAATGCAGTAAATGTTAAGTACCAAGCGAGTTTGTTGCACGGCTCGATTCTTTTAGCTTTCAACTTGCATTCGGGAGATAGGGGATTCGAATCCCACCATCGGCAGTCCTAAAGTTACACTGCTCAAAAATTAAATTTTGTCTTGTCTTTAGATGATTCTAACTATATTTTACGAATACATAGTGGGATGGAGTTTAGACTGTTACGGCAATAACACGGGCTTCCCCCGTCATCCGGATGTTCGGAAGGTGTCAGTGCCAATTGAAAGGTACAAGTGCCTGAATTCAAAGTGTGTGCGAACGTTGGTTTGCGTGCAATATAGTGTCATGGTTAAGGTGATCGAACGGACCGTGGTAGGCTACGGGCAAGTGTAGTTGTGGTCAACTGAAGGCTACCTGCCGTGCAACTCGGCTAAATCCCCCATCAAGTTCTGCCCGCTATCCAATAGATTGAGAAAAGGCCAGGAATGTTTATTAGGCAAGTATTATTTCTGGAGGGGCTGCCTGGCCGAGGTGGTAAAGGCGTGCTCGGTTCGTCCGGAAGGACGTGGCTTCGTATCCCCGTCAGGAAGTCGTAACATTTAAGAAACGAGATTTCCACTTCCGGAGGTGCATATGGCCCTGAGGTTCACTCAGCCTACACCAAAAATGAGTACCAGGTTAATTCCTGGGGGCAAAGGCGGCCGGGCGTAGAGCTAACCACTCTACTCCGTCACGTGCCGAGGTTAACAATGGTGGAAGCCTTTACCTTCCACTCCTCCAAGGTCCTTCATGGCCTGTACGGAGGTGACTTTGCTTTGCTATATGTTATTCTGAATACCGAGTGGAGTGGCCGCGTGTGTTAAATTGCTAGGGGTATGGAGCCAACCTCTCCATTCGGGAGACACGTGGGTTCGAGCCCTGAGAATGGTTTTCTCTGGTTTCCCATTTTCACTTCCAGGCATATGCCGAGACAGTTCCTATTCACAGGGCACAGCTGATTCCCTCCACCTCCTTGCCTAGTTTCATTTACCATCATTCATTTCATCTTAATTAGCTCCTCAAATGAGGTTGGCGTTAGGAAGGGCATCTAGCCGTAAAACATGCCATATAAATTCATCTCATCCCCGACCCCGTATCAAGAAACGCGACTAAGGGGTATACCTACACACGTGTGTTATTCTAAATGTGAGAAATTAACAAAATTCAATAAAATAATATAATTTATTGTACATTGTTTAATGTTTCAATTTTTTTAAATGCACGTTAAAATGTTCAACGTAGAACTTTAAACCTGTGCCCCTACTTTTTATATTCCTATAAAACGTCATAAACGAAAGGTATTTCAAATAATTAGGAGATAAACTAAAAGTTTTTAACTGCTTTGCCATTCTGAAATTTAAATATAGAGTATTTTCCTACGAGAGACAAGTTAGCATAATACAGTCATTTCCTAGTCATTAATTATGTAGGTGTGCTAATTACGAACTGCTTAATTACCAGAACCGCGATTGCGTTACTGCATATGCCTACAACATACCATTATAATTGTTTCACAGTACAGATACTGCGGAGTACTAATACACTGACTGACAGAGCAAATGCAACACCAAGAAGGAGTGGTCAGAACTTTATGCCAATTGCAGGGTAGACTGACGTCACTGAGGTATGCTCATGATGTGAAATGCGCCGCTGTGCTGCGCACGTAGCGAACGATAAATGGGACACGGCGTTGGCGAATGGCCCACTTCGTACCGTGATTTCTCAGCCGACAGTCATTGTAGAACGTGTTGTCGTATGCCACAGGACACGTGTATAGCTAAGAATGCCAGGCCGCCGTCAACGGAGGCATTTCCAGCAGACAGACGACTTTACGAGGGGTATGGTGATCGGGCTGAGAAGGGCAGGTTGGTCGCTTCGTCAAATCGCAGCCGATACCCATAGGGATGTGTCCACGGTGCAGCGCCTGTGGCGAAGATGGTTGGCGCAGGGACATGTGGCACGTGCGAGGGGTCGAGGCGCAGCCCGAGTGACGTCAGCACGCGAGGATCGGCGCATCCGCCGCCAAGCGGTGGCAGCCCCGCACGCCACGTCAACCGCCATTCTTCAGCATGTGCAAGACACCCTGGCTGTTCCAATATCGACCAGAACAATTTCCCGTCGATTGGTTGAAGGAGGCCTGCACTCCCGGCGTCCGCTCAGAAGACTACCATTGACTCCACAGCATAGACGTGCACGCCTGGCATGGTGCCGGGCTAGAGCGACTTGAATGAGGGAATGGCGGAACGTCGTGTTCTCCGATGAGTCACGCTTCTGTTCTGTCAGTGATAGTCACCGCAGACGAGTGTGGCGTCGGCGTGGAGAAAGGTCAAATCCGGCAGTAACTGTGGAGCGCCCTACCGCTAGACAACGCGGCATCATGGTTTGGGGCGCTATTGCGTATGATTCCACGTCACCTCTAGTGCGTATTCAAGGCACGTTAAATGCCCACCGCTACGTGCAGCATGTGCTGCGGCCGGTGGCACTCCCGTACCTTCAGGGGCTGCCCAATGCTCTGTTTCAGCAGGATAATGCCCGCCCACACACTGCTCGCATCTCCCAACAGGCTCTACGAGGTGTACAGATGCTTCCGTGGCCAGCGTACTCTCCGGATCTCTCACCAATCGAACACGTGTGGGATCTCATTGGACGCCGTTTGCAAACTCTGCCCCAGCCTCGTGCGGACGACCAACTGTGGCAAATGGTTGACAGAGAATGGAGAACCATCCCTCAGGACACCATCCGCCCTCTTATTGACTCTGTACCTCGACGTGTTTCTGCGTGCATCGCCGCTCGCGGTGGTCCTACATCCTACTGAGTCGATGCCGTGCGCATTGTGTAACCTGCATATCGGTTTGAAATAAACATCAATTATTCGTCCGTGCCGTCTCTGTTTTTTCCCCAACTTTCATCCCTTTCGAACCACTCCTTCTTGGTGTTGCATTTGCTCTGTCAGTCAGTGTACATACATACATACATACATACATACATACATACATACATACATACATACATACATACATACATACATGTAGTGGCATACGCAGATTTTGTGAAAGAGGAGGGGGCTCTTTTTAAGACTGGTAATTAAAATTACAGTTCAATGTACTGGTATTCGAATTATATTTACTCCTACTTCTTCTGCTACTACTAATGAAGGTTATAATAATAATAATAATAATAATAATAATAATAATAATAATAATAATAATAATAATAATAATAATAATAATCTCCAGGTCCTTGCCTGAATAGGTAATGGTTAGTGCTCTGGCCTTCGGTAAAAGAGGTCCCCGTATTCGATCCTAGCCAAGCCAGGGATTTTAACTGCGTTTAGTTAATTACAGTGCCAAGTGCCACGGGGACTGGCTCTTTGTGGTTTTTCTTTTTTGCTCCAAATGTCAGATTAAACCTGTGCCCCTACTTTTTATATTCTTATAAAACGTCATAAACGACAGGCATTATTTCAACACAATCTACCATTAAAACCACGTTTTAAACTGAGGCCAGACTGCTTACTACATTTCCACCCAACTAAATTCCTCCCTGCCATACTTACCTTTCAGTAAATAATTCATGCATACTGTGAACAAGGTGGAAAATTACAGCCTTGTCTAACTCCTGTTCATTGAATCACGAACTCATTCTATCATCAGTTCTCATTGCGGTGCGATTGCCAATATAAATAATATTTATTCATTCTTTATTTATAGTTTTATCGGTAACAGCACATTAAAGTACCACTTATATCGCATCTTTGGGGAATATAGCTTTCGAGATAGTTGCCGGGTAGTCAGTTTTTAATCTTTAAATGATTACGTTCGCAGTCACACATCGCTGCAGGCATAGATACATTATAGAAAGTATAAACTGAGTTTTAATTCAAATGGCTCTCAGAGGATTGCGTATCTATTGACCACGATATCCACGCTGACGATTATTTTCACTTTATTTTAAGCAACGCATAAGGTGGTCGTATAATACGAATACGTCTTGATGGTGATCAGGATAACTACTTCAAGCTAAGTAGTAGCTTAGGAAGTTGATTACCCGCCATCTTGCCTATTGAAGGAGGTGATACCGTTAAACTGGGTCGTTCTGTTGTTAGCTGATGTCTTGTTAAGTCTACAGTTTTAACAGCTCCGATAACGGCTCGGCGGAAGGGAACGTCTTGCTGTTGGCTGAGTGTTATTCCGACATGAATTATTCATCACTGTAATGCTATTTGAATTCGACAGTGATCAGAGCAATATACAGTCACTCGCTTCTCCTCTTACTCAAGTTACAGATACGATGAAGAATGGAAAGCTTACAGAGACCTCTGAGTACCAGCTCTGTGTTAAAGGAAGTCTGGTTAAACAAGATGTATGTTCTAATCGGAAAACATGATGCTGGAATAAATAATGAAGGAGGTGAAAGTTTAAGATATATCTTCTTCCACTACTTTTCCACGCCTTAGTGGGGTCGCGGGTGCGAACTGTGTAGCACATGTGCATTTGGCCCTCTTTTACGGTCAGATGCCCTTCCTGACCCCAACTCTATATCGAGGGATGTACTCAATTTTCAGAGGTGCCAACTATTACATCTCAATCGTAATAATTACGAATTGCCCATCATAATTACGCCTTTACGAATCACACACCACACGATTTTTTGTTGATTTTTAAATCTAAGAGTATGAAGTGTTCAAAAGGTTACACAAGGAATGCCATTACAGCTTGAATTCTCAGAATATTATTTTTGGATTTCTCAGTAATCATTTATACCCCTTTCCTGTCCCTCGTTTAAGAATATTTCGAGTTTTCACGCGCCGAACGCAGTGTATGCTTCCAGTATCACAAAAACAGGCACCTGTGAAGTGGTATATCTTGCGGAGTTGTCTTTGTCATTCACATGATCAGACTTCCATGCAAGTATGCGAGTTCTTTTGTCTTTGTTTTGGTGGCAAAGTGGTGACATACTCCGTTTCATTGTGAATACCGTGTGCATGACTGTTGAAGAAGTATTTATTGCGATTATGGTTGCCAAATTTACATATATTGCTCTTCTAGGATACTGTATATGCTAATCGTGTGTTACGAAATGCGAAAGGTTTGAAATAATGAAGCGATTTCTTGTGCAGGAAAATACGTGTGATGACGTTACCGTGACTAGTGACGCTAGTTATAAACCAAAAATAGTTCGAAAATTTAGGGAGGTAAGCTCGAAAGAATGGCCCTGTTTACTGCGTTCCTCAAAATCTCAATCACACGTGTTTTGTAGTGTGTGTAGCCGCGATTTTTCAGATGTGCATGAGGAAGAACAAGACTGAATTCCGTGCTAATATGAGCACCGAACTGTTAAGTGCTCTGTTAGTGCAAAGGATGCACATGATATCAAAATAAAAAGCATGTCACCAGTGTACGTTTAGCAAACAGGAACTACAAGCTGCTAAGGGAGCAACTACAGTACTCAACAAAAGAAATGATCCTTCAACAGCTGATTACCTGTTACTTTCTCAGGTAAGAATCATACACTCTTTATATGCCAGTCTTTGAACATGTTACATCTGGTTGAATTGTATATTGTTCATTGATTTTTCCATGATATGTAAGTAAGATCTTGGGGGGAAAAAAGTCTACGGTGGTCGCCTCCCACCCCCTCCCGTGCCCTAACGGCTGCATTACGGATTGCCTTTCTTGAAAGTTGGCATCTCTGTAGTGTGTGCTTCTGTGATTGATACTGTGGTGTGGTGTGTTATGTTTATTTGAAGAAGAGTGTATTTGTTCAAACACAAACTGCATTCTCCAAGACAGGGGAATTAACTAGACGTAGTTATAATCCTAGGCCCGGCTGGGAATTGAACCCAGGACCCCCTGAACCGATGGTCAGTACAATGACCACTCAGCCAAGGAGCCGGACGGTGCCTGTTCTTTGTATATCAGACGAAAGCTGGTAACGTCTCGACGGAATGCGGGTGAATTTGTCTTTCACAATCACTTCAAACTATGTTTCTATAAAACGTTAATCGGTAATCTCGAAATTAAGCCAATTTCTTTTCAGTATTAATTACTACAGAAGTGATTAATTATATGTGTTAATTATGGTTGTGTTCTCCGTCATTCCTTTATACCACGGTTCCAATTCTCATTGAGACGAGACTGAACATCTAAAAGAGTTTATTTTATTTTTTTATTTTTTTCAGCAAAGGACTGTCGAATTTAAAACAAAAAGACTTGATTGCTTCCAGCCTTTTGAATACCATCGAAAGACAAAGTTTTCATGCAACTAAATATCACATTTTATTCTATGAAAATGAGAGCCTCCGTGGCTCAGACGGCAGCGCGTCGGCCTCTCACCGCTGGATACCGTGGTTCAAATCCCGGTCATTCCATGTGAGATTTGTGCTGGACAAAGCGGAGGCGGGACAGGTTTTTCTCCGGGTACTCCGGTTTTCCCTGTCATCTTTCATTCCAGTAACACTCTCCATTCTCATTTCATAGCATCTATCAGTCATTAATAAATCACTTTGGGAGTGGCGACCCCATCGTACTAATAGCCTATATCTGCTTCATTCATTACATCCCTGACCCGGTCAATGACTGGAAAACAGGTTGTAGGTTTTCATTTTTCATTCATTGTATGAAAATGTTCCTCAGTAGCTCAGGCGGCCTCTCACCGCTGGGTTCCGTGGTTCAAATCCTGGTCACTCCAAGTGAGATTTGTGCTGGACAAAGCAGAGACGGGACAGGTTTTTCTCCGGGTACTCCGGTTTTTCCCGTCATCTTTCATTCCAGCAACACACTCCAGTCTCATTTCATTCCATCTTTCTTTCGTTAAACATTGCCCCAAAGGAGTGCGACAAGTTTCGGCAGCCGGCACAGTTCCTATCCTCGTCTTTAGATGGGGGCTTCATTCATTCCATTCTTGATCCGGTTGAAAGTGGAAACAGGTTGTGGATTTTAACTTCTCTGAAAATACATTGACTTTCAGGGGGGCGAGTCACTGTAGTAAAAGTCTATCCTGTCAAGACTCAACTGTATGTTTTATCGGTATTTTGAAGATCATAAACCGGTCGTAAAGACTCCAACTGTATAGTGCATGGAGGACTATAAATGGGCACACTTTGTGTGATGTTTCGACCCACCTACACTCCCTGTTGAGCTGTTACACGTTGTCTGATTATACTTTATATCAGAAATGGTTTTATTATTTTCTTAGTGAGGTTTTCGACTCACATATTGCGTAAAAGTAACTCGTGAGTATGCATATTGAACATGGAGAAGTAATTTAAATGCGAAAACTGGAAATTAAATGCTTCAGTCTTCGATTTAGAATTTTTTTAAAACTTTTTTTACAAGTTGCTGTGTCTTTCTTAACACGATTCCATCCGGGTGAGTAGTCAGGGATTACATCCTGGATTATCGCGAATGTTTAGGAACGTGCCAGCTGGCATATGTCTCAAGGGAAAATATGAATTATTATAAATCATTACTGCATGAGATTAGAGCCTCCCTGCTGAGGCGGTCTCTCACCTCTGGGTTATGTGGTTCAAATTCCGGTCACTCCATGTGAGATTTGTGCTGGACAAAGCGGAGGCGGGATGTTGTTCTCTGGGTATTCCGGTTTTCCTTGTCATCATTCATTTCAGCAACACACTCCAACATCATTTTATTTCATTTGTCAGTCATTAACCATTGCCCCAGATGAGTGCGACAGGCTTCGGCAGCCGGCACAATTCCTATCCTCGCCACTAGATTGGGGCTTCATTCATTCCATTCCTGACCCGGTCAAACGACTGGAAACAGGGTATGGATTTTCATTACTGCAGGAAATTACGGATGAGGTGTTTGATGTTTGTGGTGAGTGTTGTTTTATGGGGAAAACAACGAAATTTTCAGGGCGAATTAGCATTTACCGGAAGAGAAGAGGTCAAATACCTGGAAGAATTTGAGTGTTAGATTATTGGTTGGTGAAGAAAAATAGTTTAAAAAAGGAGTGTCTGCTGCTCTGTTTTACCGAGCGAGTTAGCCGTGCGGTTAGGGGCGCGCAGCTGTGAATTTGCATCCGGGAGATAGTGGGTTCGAACCCCACTGTCGGTAGCTCTGAAGTTGGATTTCCGTGGTTTCCTATTTTCGCACCAGATAAGTGCTGGGGCTGTACCCTAATTAAGGCCGCGGTCGCTTCCTTTCAATTCCTAGCCCTTCCCTATCCCATCGTCGGCGTAAGACCTACCTGTGTCGGTGCGACGTAAAGCAAAATTGTAAAAAAAAAACAAAACAAAAAAAAAAAAACTTTCTTTCCGCCCTTCGTGCTCCCAAAAGGGATGCTGTTGGTGCTGTGAAACTATGGAACTCGCTGTCAGAAAATGCCGATAACTTGGACCTCCTAAAATTTACATACATCAGTAGCTATATATGGAAAAAATAGTACTGCATTTAAAGGAACTGCTTCATGTGTTTAGGGGCTGCCTGGTCGAGGCGGTAAAGGCTGCTCGGTTCTCCCGGAAGGACGTAAAATTTAAGAAACGAGATTTCCGCTTCCGGAGGTGCGTATGGCCCTGAGGTTCACTCAGCCTACACCAAAAATGAGTACCAGGTTAATTCCTGGGGGCAAAGGCGGCCGGGCGTAGAGCTAACCACTCTACCCCATCACGTGCCGAGGTTAACAATGGTGGAAGCCTTTACCTTCCACTCCTCCAAGGACCTCCATGGCCTGTACGGACGTGACCTTGCTTGCTTTTGCTCCTGTTTTTGTTTGTGAGTGTACAACAGGCTGAGAGAGTGGAAGGAAGTATGTCAGCATATGAATGACTGAATGATAATGAATAAATGATTTGAATTGATAAGTTTGCTAGTTAACGATGAGCGGTCAGAAATTATGTAGCCTATACAGTAGAATCTCGTTTATCCGAAATAAAGGGGGCGGAGCCACTTCGGTTGACGCGTGTTTTCGGATGACACATGGTAAATATTTTCGGAAGTTAAACGTCGAAATAAAAACGCATAAACTTTGTTAAGCAAAGGTTCATGCTCTATATTAACATTAAAATGTTTACATAATGTCACTCATTGTATAAAAACTGTGATTTTCTTCTGAATTTTCTTGGTGTAGCGCTGTCGTGCAGGTATGTCGCGTCATCGTTTAATCAACGATACATCAGCTGGTGTAGATTCATTGCTTTGTTCAACAAAGCGCAAAACAATGTGAAATAATTAAAAACATTTTTGTTACTAATGAACTGAATACTGTACACAGTAATTTTATTACAGTACTGTAATTAAAGCGTGTGTTATTGTATTTAAAAAAAATTCAAAATCAATCTTACCTCCAATGTATTAAATCCATACGGCCACAAAAAGCAGTAAATTTGAAGGCACTTTAGGTGTATGGCAAACGTGATGGTGTCAGGGTCGTTAAAGAATAAGAGGTGACAAAATGAAGGGTTAGCGTGTTTTGTTTGTCCAGCACGCGTTTAACATACAGCCACCGGGATTTGAAATCAACTTCAACTGTCTGAACTCATGGCAGTGTCTGCGACTGACTCCCATATCTACGGCACAGTTAAAAGGCTTTTTGAATTATAGAGACTTGATCAGAGTTTCGTTTCATATAGAAATGATTTAGTAAATAAATAATGAAGCTCAGACAGGCCAATAGGCAGATAAAAAGGGAAGTACGCGGAGCTGTTGGATATTTTGTAATGCATTTCACATCGAGTATTTTAAGCGTTTGATATTCTGGCTGGCTCGTTGTAATGGTCAGCCTTTCATTGAATTAATTTACGAAAAGCTCGTGTTCAATCGGATTAAAACGTCAGGTCAATTTTGCTTTTTGGAGAGGGAACTGATAGACCCACAAGTACGCGCGCGCGCGCGCGTGTGTGTGTGTGTGTGTTTGTGTGAACATGCTCGCGCCTGTCTTTCTCTTTCAAAAATATATTCAGAGAGCTTTGAATGCATAAAATGGAATTGGACACTTTAAACGTTGAATGAACCTTAAAAGTGTGATACCATTTTTTCATTCATGCTATGTCAAATTTCAAATGTTTACGTTCTTCAAAATAATATAGAAATTTGAACTTTACGATACTGTAGTTCAGTGGCAACTTGTGGAATCAGTAAATGTTGGTGGCGCGAAACCTAACCTGTTACAGTAGATCAATCTAACAATAATCTTATATAGTGATAGTGTGCTGAAATGTTCGCTTTATGTCTACATTTGGTGTCGGTCAACCTAGGCTGTTTATTTCCAAGTTTTCTTCGACGGAAGGCGATGAAAATGACTTAAATTGTACAAAATTTACAGAATTTGTTTCATTACATTACTGGGAGCAACGAACTTGAATAATGCGACTATAATTATTACCGTATTTGTGCTAGTAATAACTTTGTTAAATTTTCAAATCTTTCTAATGCATTTTACGTATGGGCCTAAAATCCTCTTTCCATTTGCATTTCATGGCATTAGTTTTTCTTAAAACAAGTATGGTCTATCCATCTACGAGGGGATACTTTTTATGAATGAGAATACTGTGTGTTTACGAATCTCTAATTTGTTGTTCTAGTCTCAGTGATTTAAACTTATCAATGTAATTGGAGCCTAATAGTTGTTGGTGTCAGACATCTCGCCTTTTAAAACTATTGGGATCGATCTATTTGTTGTTTAACCCTATTGCCTCTTGTTTATAATGTGGTCTAGGAAGGATTTTTTCAAAAGATTGTTGTTATAAATCTTTTCTTTTGCCTGTAAAGATTAATTTTTGAATTCTAGTATAAATTCTCCGTTAATTTTTTCCTCTGCAGCTTCATGAGTTTACAATTTATTATACTCGTTAAGCCCTTTTTTTTTTTTTTTTTTTTTGAGATTTCACTCCAATTTTTTTGTTATATATATTGTCTTCGTTTGTTTGGTTCACTTATTTCGTCCAACAATATTTCTTGTCCCTCCGTAATAATACTTGTACCATCCTCGGATCCCTTTCCTTGCCCAACGTGCCTGTTATTGAGAGTTAACGTCTGCGCAATCTATATATATAAAATAAGAGTTTTGTCTGTACATTGCTCAGAATTTGAAAAGAATGGTATTTCTGTATCGGTCATGTCCACAGTAACAAGAAAATGCATTTTTTACTTTTCCGTAATTTCTGTCTGTCTGTCTGTCTGTCTGTCTGTCTGTCTGTCTGTCTGTCTGTCTGTCTGTCTGTATGTACACGCATCACGAGAAAACGGCTGAAGATAATTTAATGAAAATCGGAATGTAAAGTCGGATGATGAGCCGCTACAATCTAGGCTATAAATTATTTTAATCACGCCGAGTGAAATGGTAGTTTAGGGGAAGGACTGAAATTTAATTCTCGAATATTTAAGTTATTAATGGTCGTGTCTTAATGAAAATCGCTAGACAAAGATGAGATATAAGTCGCTACAATATAGGCTATACAAGCTGAGAAAAATGGTAGTTTAGGGGAAGGACTAAAATTTAATTTTCATATATTTATTTTATCAGTGGTCGTATCTTCACGAAAATTGGTATGCAATTCGCTATAATCTAGGCTATCAATAATGCTATTCACACTGAGTGAAATGGTAGTTTAGGGGAAGGCCTGAAATGTAATCTATATATATATATAAAATAAGAGTTTTGTCTGTACATTGCTCAGAATTTGAAAAGAATGATATTTCTGTATCGGTCATGTCCACAGTAACATGAAAATGCATTTTTTACTTTTCCGTAATGTCTGTCTGTCTGTCTGCCTGTCTGTCTGCCTGTCTGTCTGTATGTATGTATGTATGTATGTATGTATGTATGATTGTGCTGTACACGCATCAATAGAAAACGGCTGAAGAGAATTTAATGAAAATCGGTATGTAATGTCGGGTGATGAACCACTACAAGCTCGGCTATAAATTATTTTATTCACGCTGAGTGAAATGGTAGTTTAGGGGAAGGCCTGAAATGTAATTCTCAAATAAGTTATTTATGTTATTAGTGGTCGTATCGATAAATACTACATAACTAACGTAACTTTAGTTATGTCGTAAGTTAGTAGTAGTTATGTAGGAAGTTATTAAATTTCCGATCACTTTTGCTTATACATTGTTACCGTACCGCATATAGTCGGAGATATTCATGAATTTTGTTTTTTGTTACTAAGTCCATATCAGCGCCGAGTCACAAGAAAATGGGTAAATAGAATTTAGTGAAAATCGGTATGTAAAGTCTGAGAATAAGGAACTACAGTCTACGATATAAATAATTTTGTAAGACACCCTAATATCACAGAGTCGAAAGAAAACTAATGTGAAGGCCTGCAATATAGAAAGCTCATAAACTTTATCAACAGTAACATTACATTGACCATTGTTTTTTGTGATGTTCTTTTTGTCTTCTGTTTCCTCTCATCACCGATAGATAGGATTACTGCAGCGTACCGAGGTTTTTTTAAAATTTGCTTGACGTCGCACCGACACAGGTAGGTCTTATGGCGACGATGGGATAGGAAATGAATAGTGGTGTGAAGGAAGCGGCCTTGGCTTTAAGTTACAGCCTGGTGTGAATGGTGTGGAAATGGGAAACCACGGAATACCATCTTTTTTTCTTAACGTCGCACCGACACAGATATGTCTTATGGCGACGATGGAATAGGAAAGTTCTAGGAAGTGGAAGGAAGCGGTCGTGCCTTTAATTAAGGTACAGTACCGGCATTTGCCTGGTGTGAAAATGGGAAACCGCGGAAAACCGTCGTCAGGGCTGCCGACAGTGGGGCTCGAACCCACTATTTCCAGAATACCTTCTTCAGGGTTGCCAGCAGTGGGGTTCGAATCCACTATCTCCCGGATGCAAGCTCACAGCTGCGCGCCCCTAACCACATGGCCAACTCGGCTGGTCGTACCGACTGTAACAGCCTGCCTGTATATTGGTGGGAAGTAGCTGGGGAGTAAGATAACTTTCTTCCTTAGCATGCCATTCCTCTGGTTCATACATTTTCGGATATATCTGGAACGTAACACACTGGTTCATCATAGTATTCGAGCTATCAATCCCTACTCTGAGCCACTGATTGGAATGAGTAGTGTGCATATTTAACGGAATAATGACAGAGGAGTGTTCACGGCAGTCTGCGACCTGGTTTTTCCAGCTCTGGAACTTTGGACTCTTAGATCGGCACCGTAGTACTCTTCGTAGAAAGGGAGAAAGTGTGCGGTTTTTCATTTGATCGAGTATTTTATATGATAACATTGCTGTCAATCGCTACATTCCTACTGACGTTTTTGTAATGACCTATGTTGAATTCAGTTAGGAAAACCACCAAGTCAGTCTTTCTGAGAATCCCGTAATCCCGTAGTGAAGCACGGGTATATCAGCTAGTTTTTAATAAAATTGGCCACCTGTAATCTGCCTTCTCATATACAAGTGTTCTTTTATTGATGGAAATATGACTTGATGCTGTGGATTGGTTTGTAGTAATAATAACAATAGGTACCAATCAGCTATCTGCCAACCTCGAAGTTATCAAACTGCTACCATGAAAAATCAAATTCTCAATACCACATATGTTCCAGAATATTGTTACAGAATTAATGGATAAAAATGGGATTATGGGAATGATTGAAACAAGGCTACCTGTAGGATGTGAACTGCAAATACTAGATTATTACATTTGGAGTATAATGAAACAGAAGAGAGTACGTAAAGGCGTTGGAGGGATATATGTTTATTAAGGAAAACAATGTAAACAGGTGGAACGAATGGAATCGGACCTCAAGGAAGTAATATTGGTGGCGACAGCTAAAAGTAAAGAGGGAGAGAGAGAATTGCTCATAGGTTTCTGCTATAATCACCCAGCGGGATCACCCTTAGAAAAAATAAAAGTATATTTGATGACCTTGCTGGAGAAGTAAACCAGATCAAATTGATGAATGAATAAGCGGGGATAATATTGCAAGATTTTAATGGAATAGTGGGTGAAAAAATCCCGTATACGATAGAGAAATAGACGAAATATTAATAGAGGGAAGGAGAAGTCAAGACAATGAATGCAATATAAATGGGGAGAAACTATTAGAAATGTGTGCAGGATCGAGGATTAGACAGATGCATGCTTTTATTGTTCATGAATCAGTGTGAGAACCAACACTCATGCTGCTTGTTCACCGTCGAATCAATGGCTCATGTATGAAATTGTTTCCTCGATAGCTGTCATCACGGGATTCTGGCTGTAGAGGGCTTACGTGGAGAATATCCGCTACATCGTCCTGCACCACGCACAAAGCCTCGAGATGGTCCAGCACTATGGAATGGGCGCCCACGCATTACTCCTTGAACTTGCATTACTCCACGAGGACCCATCGTACCTCGACCACGTGGATGGTTGGTGGTCGGGGAATAAAACAGGGAATTTAACTTACATGGTCGGTTCAGGAGGGAGTACTATCGACCTAGAGGTACTGAATGATATTAAAGACGTACAGTTAAACAACTAGACAGCATCTCATCATTTCCCTGTTATTCTATTACAGAGAAGTGAAGAAAAAATAACAAATTACTAATGTACAGAATCGGTTGGTAAGTTGGAGAGAGAAACATAAAGATGAATTTAGGAAATTTGTGGGGAGTGGGATTGGGGTTGAGGGGGTAGTTTGGAATTTGGAAGTAAGTTATTGAAAATATGATAAAGAGTAGTAACATACTGTATATGAAGCAATACAGATGGTGGAAAGATCAAAAGTACTAGCTGGCAGCAATATGGTTGTAAGAAAAAGAAGGGAAAAACAAAACTTTTGGTATAATGATGAGTGTAATATATTTGAACCGATAAGGGCACTGCAAGCGTACATAAGTGAGGGGTCACAGGAGTTAAGGATAGAATTTTGCAGAAAAGGAAAGAGTACAAAGATTTACTGAGTGAAAATAGAAATAATTGGTAGTCCGAGGAGGTACAAAAAAAAAAGCCAAGAAAGCATGGAACAGTATAAACAAAATTTGTAAAGGAAAAGGAAGTAGTAGCAAGCAAACATACGCAACGAGGTGTAGATAGAGGTTTTTGAGCGATTGCTAAGGACGTGACAAATGAAAAAATAAAAATGTGACTGGTATACTTAGACATCTGGAGAGCACTCTGCCTGTATTAGACGATCCAATAACTAAGAATGAAATACTAGCGTTAGTGAAAAAAGACAGAGAGAAATCATTTGTGGAATCACGAATTTTGGAATGAGAAGGAATAGTATGTCTCATGTACAAAAGGAATAGAAAGAGATCAAATACAAATAATTATAAGGGCATTACTCTGTTGGACATATCCACCACCTAGGAATTAAATGTCTCTTAGTCCTATCTTCCTCAGTATCTTAAAGCAATTTTATGTGCAGTTAGTCCGATATAGACTTCGCTGCACAATGCAAAAAAAAAAAAAAAAAGGTACAAGAGGCAGTAAGTGAAGCCCATCTCAAAAACACTGTACCATTTTATGTAGAGCGGAGTCCAATACTCCAGTCGTTTTTACGAAATGTTAGTGTACTGTACAGTACAAACCATAGCCACTCCTTTAGCTGTCGGTAGTGAATTGCGCACCTAATTGGTTCAAGAGGCCATTTTCTTTTAACAGATAAGGGTGGTCACGCTATTATAGAAAACGTGATAGGTTAGGACCAATTACAGACATGTCAATTCACCGCGAGTTTGTATAGTCTCATCACATCGAAATTGATAGAAACGCATTTTTCACAGTATTTTATAATCCATGGCATGCAAATGCTGTACAGCAGATGTGATAGCTTATGCCATGCAATTACTACCGTTACAGCGTTCAATGAAGTCATAAAACTGGACCACAAGGCTGTAACATATCAGTAACTTTCGCTCTACCGGGCGAGTTGGCCTTGCGGTTAGAGGCACACGGCTGTGGGCTTGCATCGGGGAAGATAGTGGGTTCGAATCCCACTGTCAGCAGCCCTGAAGATGGTTTTCCGTGGTTTCCCATTTTAACACCAGGCAAATGCCGGGGCTGTACCTCAAGGCCACGGCCGCTTCTTTCCAAATCCTAGGCCTTTCCTATCCCATCGTCGCCATAAGACCTATCTGTGTCGGTGCGACGTAAAGCCACTAGCAAAAAAAAACTTTCCCTCTGCTCGTGAATACAGAATTGTAAGAGCTAGACGTTCAAGCAGGAAGTAGCTGCGCGGAGTTAGGCGTGTTAGATGTACCTGGATAAGCTACATGGAGCACTGAGTGTTCATTTTCATTTCGTATTCTTCTAGGCAACCTTTACGAAGACTTTAATTTTCTGAAGTCTCAATTCCTCTAAGGAAGTTACAATAAACATACATTATGATTATCGCCATGTAAGCACCGACTACGGACAAATTCTCTGTGATTATCACCTGAAAACCACCTGAAACATAATCCTGAACTCATTTAACCAAGTAATAGATACATACTCTACTCGTAAGGAATGATTGCAACTATCCGAGCTTGAGAAATTATTCCTTAGCATACTATGTTGTTTGCAGCAAGGTAAACCTGTCTGCCTATTCGAGTTCAGAACTTGTAACATACAAGATCAGTTTCGAAGCGATAGCGTAGATTATTCAAGTACTACAGAGATAAGAGACCTAATCTTCGTCGCCTGGAGTGGCTACGTGGTGCGTATCGCAGCCACCATGTGATTTTTTCGACGGATTCAGAGTTCGAATCTAGCTACGAGCTTTTCATTTTTATACTCTTAAGGCATTCGTTGTTAAGGTTTAACGTATTAAGGTTTGTACTTCCTTGTCTCTAAAGTCACTTTTCAGCTTTAGAAAGAAAGCATACAGCAGAAAGGAATAATAACATGCGACTTTTATATGGCAAACGGCTCCAACGATTGAAACGCACTGCACTTATTGTCAGCATTATGACACGCCCATTTAACCAAGCAACTGCGCACGTTCGAATCGAAGAACGTCTGGACTTCATACGTAGGGCATATGAAACAGCACATAGTAATCTTTACAGCAAAGTGCAGGCAGGTTCCACCACATACGTTGCAGCAAGCAAGAATGACTCACCTCTACCGTACTCAGATCTGCATTACCGAAGGAGGTGGTCATTTTGAACATTTTCTTCATTAATCGAATGTCCATGCACAAGCCCATTGCACTTCTGTCCGTAATAGCTTATTTTACTGCAAATAGCTCTTTTAGGAGCTACTTAGAAATGAACATAGCGGAGTACCTGCAACATGAGAACTAATCATGATTTAGATTTGTCTTCAACAACGCGACTCACACGAACATTTAATAACTAAATAAATTAATCGTCGTATATCGGTCTCGAACATCCGACTAACAAGCACCGCTTTCCTCCTCTAACTTCAAGCACGCTCGGCTATTACCAGCTGTCGTCTGTCAGCGTTATATCAACAGTACTTCTAGTCATTCCTCCATCGTATTCTCTGTACGTGAAGTTTCTGGTGATACAGAATTTTCACGATTCTTTACAATGATTCGGTATTTCATCGTTAATGCTGATTTTATTGACACGAATAAACGTATTATAGAAAGCGTAGTTAGACTAGACATCGCTGTGAGTAGCCAAGGTCAAGGTTTTTAGGTTAGACTATAATCTACGGGTTGTATATAACTCAGCGAACAGGGGCAACTGTACCACTCGGTATTTCTCATGAAAAAAATAATGGATACGTACTTAAAGGGAAAATTGTAACAGGAAGCATTTGATTCTGTCAGCAGATAGGCGATCGCTGCGTAGCTGGCTAGGAGAGTAGTTTAAACAAATTACTGAAGCCGTAGAAGAACTGTGTTCAGAATTTAAATGCACGATTAAAGTAAAGGAGGACTCGGTAGGAGAGTTTCGTTCAAATATTGGGCTAAAGCAGGGGTGTAAATTATCACCATTTTTGCTCATAATATTTATTAATGGTATTGTATTATGAAGGGAAGGAGAATAAAACAAGGCCATGTCTTAAAAATAAAGACATTTCCTGGGCTGCTTTACGCAGATGACATCCTTGTGCTCTCTAATGTCAGTTGGTATGCGAACCAGCATCACGAAAACTTCTGAATATTGCAGAAAATGGGGTTTAAAAATTAGCATTAAGACAGTGCAAGTAGTGGTATGTAAAAAGGGAAATAAAAGAAAAAGGGAAGTGTTGGTTAGAAGCCGTACAATTAGAAATAGCCAATAACATGAAATTGTTAAGAGTTATACTAGCATCTAACGGTAATTGGAATATAGAAGGAACAAATTAGACGAACAGAAATGAGAGGGCTGGCAGCTCTATCTAGCACGAGATGTTTGGAGAGGAAGATGCCAAATACTGGTTATAAGGTGGGGTCTTGAAGAAGGCAGTGATTTTAAAATGATATGCGTATCGAAACGTGCTCCTGGACGATTAAACTTTAAACATGAAGTTTGGTCGAGATAAAATCTATAGTATAAAGAAATGAAAAACTTTTATCTTATTCCTGCAAACCCCCAGTCCATTTCTAAATGATATGGATATTGAAACCTGCTCCTGGATGATTAGACTCTAATGGTCCTGAATGAGTAGACTCTAAATATGAAGTTTGGTCAAGATATAATCAATAGTATAAAGGAAAATTGAAAAAATATATTCTGCTCTTCGTATAAAACCCCAGTCTGTTACGTGATTTTTAAAATATATGCATATCGACACCGGATGTAGAAAGTAGATTTTAAATATGAAGTTTGGTTGACATGTAATCAATAGTGTAAGAGAAAACTGGAAAAAAATACTTCTAGTCTTTCCATAAATCCCCAGTCAGTTCAGTGATTTTTAAATAATATGCATATCAAAACCTGCTCCTGGATGAGTAGACTAAATATGAAGTTTGATTGAGATCTGTTGAGCCGTTTACACGCGATGGTGGAACAAACAAAAGCTAAAAACTACTGATATGATCTCGGGTTGACTTAAAGTGGACGAATATATCAAGATTTGGCGAAATAAATAACATTACAGCCAGCGGACTCCCTAGAATTTTATTTATAAGAATATAAGTATATAATCATATAACAAGGGAAGTAATGAAATATTGGTAAATATTAGGAAGGGGAATCAGGGGGGATATATATTCAATTTAGCCTACGAAGATCAGATGAAACATTTAAACGATGCTTATTGACCAAGCAGAGTAAAAATGATGTCAAACTGACTATACTATTGATATTTGCTTTACGTCGCACCGACACAGATAGGTCTTATGGCGACGATGGGATAGGAAAGGCCTAGGAGTGGGAAGGAAGCGCCCGTGGCCTTAATTAAGGTGCAGCCCCAGCATTTGCCTGGTGTGAAAACGGAAAACCATCTTCAGGACTGCCGACAGTGAGGTTCGAACCAACTATCTCCTGGATGCAAGCTCACGGCTGCGCGACCCTAACCGCACGGCCAACTCGCCCGGTAGAGAGACTGACTATAAATATAAGACTGTTTTGATAAAGAGATTCAGGAGATGATGATGAGCAAGGATGTAACTATTAGAGTGAAAGTAGCAGATGGGCATGGCAGAACGTAAGACCGAAAGAACATAATTAGAATTCTGCGAAATTATCCAGAAGTTGCCAAGAAACGTATGGATAGAGAAGTAAGAGATATGGTGTGGTGGCTAATGGGTATATATAAGAATAACGGTCAAAGAGAAATAGAGAAAATGGTTGTTTATTCTGTGGAGAAGCAATCGAAGTTGCTCATCTGTTGAGAATATGTAGGAAGACTGATTCACTTAGAATTAAATGTACCGAGCTCGATAGCTTCAGTCGCTTAAGTGCGACCAGTATCCAGTATTCGGGAGATAGTAGGTTCGAACCCCACTGTCGGCAGCCCTGAAGATGGTTTTACGTGGTTTCCCATTTTCACACCAGGCAAATGCTGGGGCTGTACCTTAAGGCCACGGCCGCTTCCTTCCCACTCCTAGTCCTTCCCTGTCCCATCGTCGCCATAAGACCTATCGGTGTCGGTGCGACGTAAAGCAACTTGCAAAAGAAAGAATTAAATGTATCTGCGCAGTGAATATAAAGCAAAAGTAGAAAGAGAGAAAGAATTCCAAACAATGTTTAGAGTCTACTCATCCAAGCGCAGGTTTCGGTATGGATATCATTTAAAAATCACGTAATAGAGTAGGGTTTATAGAAAGACCAAACGAGTCTTCTTCAATTTTTCGTTTAAGCTATTGATTGTATCTCGACCAAAGTACACATTTAGAGTACTAATCCAAGCGCAGGTTTTGAGGTTTTGGGTTGTACGAAGACCAGAAGAGTTTTTCCCCGTTTTCTATTACACTATTGATTATATCTCCACCAAACTTCATAGTTAAAGTCTACTCATTCAGAAGCAGGTTTCCATATGCATATCGTTTAAAAATCACTAAACCGATTAGGGGTTTACAGGAAGACCATAAGAGTTTTTTTTCCTTCAATTTTCTCTTACACCATTGGTTATATCTCGGCCAAACTTCATATCTATAGTCTACTTATCCAGGATCGGGTTTTTATATGCATATCATTTAAAAGTCACTGAATAGACTAGGTGTTTATAAGAAGACCAGAAGAGTTTTTCAATTTCCTCTTATACTATTGATTTTATGTAAAATGTGTAGACTGCTGTATATGTAAAACTCCCCTTCATTTTAAATATTTTTTGTTATGTACATCATTTCGCTTACTCTTCAAATGACGGAGAAAATTACTATTTTCTACGGACTTCATGCTCTGCAGCCACTGACGGGCACCCTCGCAGGCTTACAGTTATTTGAAGAATCCATAACGTGAGAAAACCTGAGAATGCATTATATTTCTTTCGGCTTTAAAACTACCCCTACTTTATGTAACTGAACACCGAAGTAACATGAGGTAGAAGTTTTCCCTTTGGTGTCTGTCTGTCTGTCTGTCTGTCTGTCTGTCTGTCTGTCTGTCTGGTTATCTAACTCAGGACCTCTCAGAGTGCATGCGCCTGGTGCATGCACTGTGCACCGTGCAAAAGACGACTTCGCTTGGTTGACCAGAGTGCAGACCCCCCACGCCTCGATTTGCAGCAATAGCGCTTACTCTCTCTTTCCTCACTCCTGTCTCGCTCGCTCCCCCTGCCTCCCTCTTCCACACTTGCTACGTAGCGCTCCAAATCCGAGCTGAGCTGCGCCGAGTAGAGCCGAGCTTAGGTGAGCTTAGCCGAGTAGCCCAGAGACGAAGCGTTGGTCCGAGTGGAGCCGAGCGGGAACGATGCACAGTGCACGGAGCTTTTGCGCCTCGATTTGCACGCGTGAGATTTTGGGCGTTTGAGAGGCCCTGTTTCTAACTGTTTGTATATTCCTAAAATTGGAAAACTGCTGAACTTATTTCAACCAAACTACGTAGGCTATTTGGATTCTACTCATCTCAGGATTGTGTTTTCAGTGCATATGATGCCATGGTAATCATATGCAGTTGGTATTTATAGGAAGATCATTCTCAAATATTTTCGTTAACATTAGATTTATCAAAAGACTGTAGGCCTATACAACAAACGTTTAAGAATATGTTTTTTCCGTTCCTTTCTGCCATGTACGTATATATCGTACAGTCGATAATAACGCATATGATTACGACAAATAGAACTGAGTTTTAGTCCAAGTCTCGTGGGACATGTCATGCGTGTCACTTCAAGGTGGGCAACGGGAAAAACCTTTTTACTTCTTTCGATAGGACAGATATTAAGGGAGGTAGTATCAATGTCAGAGCGCCACGGGCAGTGGTCAGAGATGAAATACTCAACCAAACACCTTGGAGAATTTCGTACAACTTCGGGCCAGGAACTGTACCGTACAATAAATTCGGAACTAGTTATCATTCACTCCCGAATTTGTTCAACTTCATCACATTTCACGTTACTGCCACGCGCTTTCGTACGAAAATATCATTTTAACATTTCTCATTAAACGTGTGAAAAGCGCCATGTTATTTCAAGGAAACATGCAATCCACTGCAAATTTCCGTGCGAAGAAGGGGCATAAATGCTAGTTAAAAAGCCGAAAATGGATTACAGTAAATGAATATTCACTCCCTAGTTTCAGGTGATCCGGAACTATGGTAAGGGAGTAGTCTATTCTATCAACACCAAGGGGTCTGCTCAACGCTTAACGTCTCCATCCGACGGACGAATCGCCATCAACAGTGTCATGTGAACACTGCGGAGAGGTTTGGACTTGAATCAAGGTTTTTGACACGTAATCTAGTGATTAGAAATTGTATACCACCACTTTTCCTACCCTTTCGGCAACCTTCTGATGGTGATATATATTTTTAATCAACGGGGCTCGAACCACGGTGTTACCCCATATTGACTTGATGCTTTATCATTCATGGCCACCAGGCGGGCACTGTATTATTCATTTCCAACGCGACGTTTGCGTGCATGGGAGTAGCTTTAGCTGAGTTATTGTGTAGGGTCTACAGTGGATAGTGGTTTAGTGTAGGAGAGGTATGTTGCTGTTACATTTAGTGTATTTAATTCCTCTCTGTCTAAAAGTCCGGCTCCGTGGCTGAATGGTTAGCGTGCTGGCCTTTGTTCACAGTCGTCCCGGGTTCGATTCCCGGCAGGGTCGGGAATTTTAACTATCATTGGTTAATTTCGCTAGCATGTGAGCTGGGTGTTTGTGTCGTCTTCATCATCATTTCATCATCACGACGCGCAGATCGCCTACGGGCGGCAAATCAGAAGACCTGCACCCGGCGAACCGAACGTGTCCTCGGACACTCCCGGCACTAAAAGCCATACGCCATTTCATTTCTCTCTAAAAACCCGGAGTGAACACTATTATTTTCTGTACTGAAGACCTTAGGTGATGAAGTGTCTTGGTCGCTGAACGAATCACTCTGCAATGCTGTCTCTGCTAAGTCGGGTTGTCGAGCTCCAAATTGAAACATGCCCTGTCTTGTTCCTTTGAGAGCCTTAAACTAGTGATGGGACAGCTCAGTTCAGCGTTTCTTCACTTTTATCCTCAGGGCGGGGGGTCTTGTAGGAAAGTTACAAGAACTATTGAATAAAAGAGCTTACTTCACACCGATTGGTTGCATTAATAGTCTACTCTCCAGCAGTTTTAAGCATATGGTCGAGATCCGAATCTCTGACAGAGTATCCTGTATATTGGTCCCCTCACACATCCTTAATAATAATAATAATAATAATAATAATAATAATAATAATAATAATAATAATAATAATAATAATAATAATAAATAGACAATGGTGGATCTGGAAATAACATTCTGTATCTGGTAGATAGAAGATCGCTTAGCACCGGATGCTGGGCTAAAATATAGCACTCGATGATGATGATGATGATGATGAAGATGATGTACTTCAATTGCTTAGCCGAGTGTCTGAGAAGGTAGAATACTGGTCTTGTGTCCATGTTGGCGGCTTCGATACCGGTTCCGTCCAGTGGTATTTGAATGTGCTCACATACGCCAGCCTCGTGTCGATAGATCTACTTGCTGGAACGTAAAAGAACTCGTGTGCAACAAAATTCCGGTTCTTCGACGTCTGCGAAATACCGTAAAAAGAGTTGGAGTGTGTAAAACCATATTAATGATAATAATAATAATAATAATAATAATAATAATAATAATAATAATAATAATAATAATAATAATAAATAGTCTTGTCTTCATTTATTTCCTTCATTTACTTATTTATTTATTTATTTATTTATTTATTTATTTATTTATTTATTTATTTATTTATTTATTTATTTATTTGCTTTACGTCGCACCGACACAGATAGGTCTTATGGCGACTATGGGATAGGAAAGACCTGGGAATGGGAAGGAAGCGGCCGTGGCCTTAAGTAAGGTACAGCCCCAGCATTTGCCTGGTATGAAAATGGGAAACCACGGAAAACCATCTTCAGGGCTGCCGACAGTGGGGTTCATACCCACTATCTCCCGGATGCCCCTAACCGCACGGCCAACTCTCCCGGTTTATTCACGTTTACAAGGTCTATTAATTATCACCTACGTCTTTAAACACCTGATTCTGAATAAAAGTAAAATCTAGTTCATTTGTGATTAGTGAAATACTTTTATTTAATATAAAATTACTTTTATGATAAATGTGATGAAATGTGAAAGATTTTCTTGTGAATGAGCATTACAAATATTTAAATTAGTGATGAATGATCAATATTAATTCAGTTATTAAACGTGTATCTTTACACGTAAGTTCTCTTCTCCGCCTCTCTTTCCACGAGGATATACAAATGATCTATTTCGGCACGCGTATTACTATTATTATTATTATTATTATTATTATTATTATTATTATTATTATTATTATTATTATTATTATTATTATTATTATTATTATTATTATTATTATTATTATTAAGCCTCCGTGGCTCAGACGGCAGCGCGTCGGCCTCTCACCGCTGGATACCGTGGTTCAAATCCCGGCCACTCCATGTGAGATTTGTGCTGGACAAAGCGGAGGCGGGACAGGTTTTTCTCCGGGTACTCCGGTTTTCCCTGTCATCTTTCATTCCAGCAACACTCTCCATTATTTCATAGCATTTATCACTCATTAATAAATATCACCTTGGGAGTGGCGACCCCATTGTAATACCAGCCTATATATGTTTCATTCATTCCATCCCTGACCCGGTCAATGACTGGAAACAGGTTGTAGGTTTTCATTCATTATTATTATTATTATTCATCTGGACACAGTCATCAGACCTGAATGCTTATACGCAGCAGAAACATTGGACATGATTGGAAAGGGAGATCTAGAAAACATCAGAAAGAAAGAGAGGAAAATGCTCCGGAAGATCTTGGGCCCGAAAATGAAAGGTGGGGAGGGGAGACTTAGACCCAACAAAGAACTATACCAGAAGACAGAGGAAGTCGTCGTATTGATGAAAAAGCGAAGGCTTCAATTTTATGGACATCTACAGAGAATGGACACCAACCGACTGACAAAAAGGATTTTCAGCTTCTTCAGCCTAAGGAAGACGGAACCAAAATGGTTGCGGGAAGTAAGGACCGACCTGGCCAGGATAGGAGTAGAAAAAGAAGAGGACGTACTGGACAGAAACAAATTTAGACAAAAAGTGAAGGAGTTCAAGAGTTTCCAGGAGACTGGGGAAGAACTTGTGAATAAGAAGAAGAAGAAGATGAGAACCTACACAGAAGAACAGAAGAAAGAAGTCAGTGCAAGGATGAAGAAGTACTGGCAGAATGTGAAGTCAGGACTGGTGAAAAATAAGGTAAAGACTGTAAAACGTGGTCCATAGATGGTCGGAACGATAATAAATAATAATAATAATAATAATAATAATAATAATAATAATAATTATTATTATTATTATTATTATTCAGGTCAGACCTGTCAAAGACACTGGCAATTACGGGAGGGTTGCAGGAAGCGTGGCGGTCGTAGCAAACGGCTGCTGGTGACTTACTTTGCTCTGGATCAGCATAAACAAAACACAGTAATTTTAGAATACTTATAAATGAAAGGTTCAATTCACACTGTATGTAAAATTAAAAACATGTTCGTTCATATTTAACTACATTTCACATAATGGGATAATACAAATTCTTATTGCATAAACAATTTCCTCCACAAAATACGAATGCTTATAAATAATAGACTTCTTGTCGCGCCCTTGACTTCGTTACGTGACATACAGCCACAGTAGAACAGTCTAGCCACTACTGTGGTTGTTTGCCTTGTCTAGTCTTGGTGAACTAAGAGCTTACACCTTCGAGAGACCGTGGTAATGTAATGATAAATTAGCATCTTCAAACTACTTAGGTGGTGATCGTTGTTTCAAGAGAAATCGCAGTTTTCAGTAAGTATAGAAGATTTTCTTTGTAATCCAGACGCTTATACTTTGAGCTGCTACTAATCCTGTTAAAATTGACTTGGTAAGAGTCGTCTCGCCTTTCACGAGAGCAAAATTTAATCATCAACTTTATTTAGTTGGAGTGATTTAATCCAGGACTATCGCCTTGTCTCTTGATCAGCTTCCGGTTACTAGTTTCGTGAAAGACGTGATTTTCTTATGGAGCACGAGCATGAGCGCCGACGAATGGCATTTCAGTCTTGCCAACGACAAGAGCATATTAAGATTTTCAGAGAATTCTCACAGTTAGTTTCAGAAGTCAGGTATTGATAGTGGTGTTTAAGCTGAATAATAACCACATAGAAAAAAATGTTATTGCACGTCCCAATAAGCCTGGCTACTGTTGCGGAATTCGGAGGGGGTGACGGAATTGAATAGACCCGGGGTTGTTAAAAAGTTACCATTAAATTAGTAATAAGCTTCATTAGGAATGTATCGGTTACTTATGAACAGTGCAGGCACCAAAATGACTGAGGAAATTAATTTCAGTTCCGTGCTGCTATTTTTAAGTATGTTGTTTCTTACAATTGGCTTTACGTCGCACCGACACAGCTAGGTCTTATGGCGACGATGGGATAGGAAATGGCTAGGAGTTGGAAGGAAGTGGCCGTGGCTTTAATTAACATACAGCCGCAGCATTTGCCTGGTGTGAACATTTGAAGCGACGGAAAACCATCTTCAGGGGCTGCCGACAGCGGGATTCGAACCCACCGGGCGAGTTGGCCGTGCGGTTAGGATCGTGCAGCTGTGAGCTTGCATCCGGTACTCCTTCATCTGCTCGGACCATTTTGAACCTGTTCTCCTTCCCTCCCGACCTTGAAATCCTTCCATTTTTAACACTGTCTTCCTAAAAATCTCTATCTCTCTCTCTGTTACTGCTTTTTCTCGTATATTGAAATATATCAATCGCCTCTTTCGTATTGTTTCTGTTATGTTTTCTATGTTTGCATATATTTGATCATTACTTCTTGATTCCAAAATTATTATAAAATTTATTAAATTTTATCTAAATACAACTGTGAACACTTTTAACTAACAGCTGCATATATTTACTTTCCATGTAAAGTTTATCGGCTGTCACTCTCGCGGGGCCGTATTACTCAGCTGTTTTCCTGTTTTCGTCCGGTATACGTTCTCAATATAGCAAGCGGTGTCGGTGGGTGGCTCTCGATGTCACCCTACTTCCGTTCTATCTTGTACTAGTCATTCCGGATAAGTCCGACGCTGGGAAATCCATTTCCTGCTTACTGGTGGCCTGTGTAAAGTTAACTTACACCATTACGATCGTTTCATTTGGAAACATATATACATCTTAATAGCAGACTGTTATTCCTCTCATCGTTCAGTCTGAAAGCCTCTGTGAACTAAGTAAACGCCTCCACAATCCTCTGTTTCCAACTAGCTCTGTGACCTCGTTTAGTTCCACAGTTCTATCATTAATTACTAGGACTCGGATGTTGAACACCTACAAATTGCCTGTAAAAAACCTGAAAATATCCAAGAAAAGACCTAAAATCTGGAAAAAAAAAAAAAGGACGTAAATATGCGATCCAAAAGCATTCATAATTTTAGTTTTAATTTAATATTTCATGAAGAAATATGTTTAAAAATGCAAAATTCTGCTGGTATGCAACATACAGTCCAAAAGTATATGAGTGAAATACTTTCTTCTTTCAGACAGTATATATTTTATATAACATACTATAAGAAAGGTATTCCGTGTTTGTTAAAGAAGTACTTTTAAAATGTAGAATGAATTTTTTCCCATCTAGAATGAATTTAGCGAACCCACAATGGACATCCTGGAGAAAGAAATTGAAAACTGGAATCGCATTTGGCTTAATCATACTAGGGTTACAAAAATTGGAATTCGGAAACCTTACCTCAGTTTTGCAGTATATCACACTAGTCACCTCCAGGTTCTTAGGTGGAAAGGATCGTAGGTTTTCAGACAGCACGTTGAGAAACATCGAGAAACTTATCTCCAAATGAGCAGATGCTAAGGGTTCATACTTGAAGCAAGTGAAGTCTTCCTCTTCAAAAGCACTCGCGTAGAAATATTCTCCTTTCAATGTTTTTGATACCCTTGGTGTTTTCAAGCACTACTTTAATTTCTTCATTTCATTTCATTTCATTTTCTCTTTTGCCAGACATGGTTCAAATATATGTATTTACTAGAGAAAAATAAGAGAAAAGGTGATTAAGGTGTGATGGATGAACTGATGATGATTCGAATTGAGAATGGACAGCAAAAATGTAGTCGAAATAAGGTGAAGTTGCAAGAAAATGCCGTTAAGAGCTAAAACAAGGCTGAAAAAGGACCAAAAAGCCGAAAAAGGCAAAATGGAACAAATAAAACCTATTTTTTCTGCCGTACAATGGCCCAGAATAAACATACACGTTGGGCCTCGTCTTCCGAGCCCTGTAATAATTACTTATAGAGTCTAACCATCGTCGCTTTAGTCTCCCTACCGAGCTCGATAGCTGCAGTCGCTTAAGTGCGGCCAGTATCCAGTAATCGGGAGATAGTGGGTTCGAACCCCACTGTCGGCAGCCCTGAAGATGGTTTTCTGTGGTTTCCCATTTTCACACCAGGCAAATGCTGGGGCTGTACCTTACTTAAGGCCACGGCCGCTTCCTTCCCATTCCTAGGCCTTTCCTATCCCATCGTCACCACAAGACCTATCTGTGTCGGTGCGACATAAAGCAAATAGCAAAGAAAAAAGTGTCTTCCTGTACTTTTTTTTTACCGTTCACAGCCGAGTCCATTATTCCTATAGATAACCTATCTTGCTCCATTCGCTTCACATGAACCAAAGCCGGCATATAGTACAGTTTCATCCAACTGGTTTATTCCTAACTTTATCTTATAATTTCGAATACCCTTCGTCCATTGTTCCCACCTGTTTCTACCAGCACCCATTCCTGCTATTTCACAGTTAAACTTTCTTAAATACACCGACTGTGATGAAATTCTGTTAAGACGGCGATGGCCTAAATTTAGCGTATCTGCCCGTCGCTTCTCAGATCGCCCCTTGAGTTTCTTTCCCATTTTTACAATCTTATCCTCTTCGGCTCGCAGCACGTATCTTATCCTCCTCAGTCGGCTTTCACACATTTTCTACCGGACTGACACAACGTTAAATCGCATTCTTGTGTCTGCGTTAGAAATACGATCCAACGTGCCGGCTGAACATTTGAGTATCTTTGTCGCCATAACTCATAGCCAATGTTCTGTCCGTCGGCCAACATTCCGTACCGCAGAGTACGACAGAATGGTGTGTTACATCTTCGATTTTCATCCATAGGTAACAGTGAAATCTGTCGTCGTTTGCCATTTCATCAGGCCGGTCCCTTGGTGTAGGGGTAGCGTGCTTTTCTCTTACCCGGAGGCCCCGGCCTCGATTCCCGGCCAGGCCAGGGATTTTACATGCATCGAAAGGCTGGTTCGAGGTTCACTCAACTTACGTAATTACAATTTAAGAGATACTTGGCGGTGAGGTAGCAGCCCCGGTCTAGAGAGCCAGGAATAACGGTCGAGTGGGTTCGTCGTGCCGACCACACGGCATCTCATAATCTGCAGGCCTTCGAGGTGAGCAGGGGTAGCTTGCTTGGCCAAGGTCTTTCGGGGCTGTTGTTCAATGGGGTTTGTTAGTTAGCTAGTTTGTTTGTTTGTATTAATCCTAGTGTTCGGGGTTCTTCGATAAATTAGCCATCTTAAGTTATTAATAATTATTCATGATTTATATTTTGGTTTTATGCCGTTTAATGAACTGTATAAACACTCTCAACGCGTTTCAAAAGGAACCTTGCCTTTCTTCTCCGTGAAAGTCTGAATGATAATATTGGAAACCTCTATGGGGAGGATATATTTCGATGTTTCATTTTTTCCGTTTTCTCCTGATGAAGAAAGGCAAGGTTTCTCTTGAAACGCGTTGAGTGTGTTTATATAGTTCATTACACGGCATGAACCCAAAACATACATCATGAATAGTTACACGGCCCGCGAAAGTCTAAATCAGGGCCTCTCAGGGTGCATGCGCCTGGTGCATGCACTGTGCACGGTGCGAAAGATGACTTCGCTTGGTTGACCAGAGTGCAGACCCCCACTCCTCGATTTGGAGAAATAGCGCTGTCTCTCTCTTTCGCCACGCCTGTCTCGCTCGCTCCGCCTGTCTCCCTCTTCCTCACTTGCTCCGTAGCGCTCCAAATCTGAGCCAAGTTGAGCCGAGCTTAGCCGAGTAGCCCAGAGACGACGCGTTGGTCCGAGCTGAGCCGAGCAGGACCGATGCACTGTGCACAGGAACTCTGCGCCGCTGTTTGCACGCGTGAGATTTTGGGCGTTTGAGAGGCCCTGGTCTAAATGATAATATCAGAAACCTCTATGGGGAGGATATTTTTTTCGATGTTAATTTTTTTTATTTTCTCCTCATGAAGAAAGGCAAGGTTCCTTGTGAAACGCGTTGAGAGTGTTTATATAGTTCATTACTCGCCATAAACCCAAAATATACATCACGAATAGTTACACGGGCCGTGAAAGTCTAAATTATAAAATTAATGTTTTGTAACTTGGACTTGGATTGTTCTTGTTATACACAAAAGTGGAGAATAAATAGACGCTTTTCATTTCACAAGACGTGGGAACAAAACCGTAAAAGAAGTAAAATTGCAGCTAATTTCATTATTCACGTTTAGTTGTAATTTTCTCTTGAAAACAAGGAAAGGAGATTAGTACTTCTGTCCCTTCTGTGGCAGTAGTCGTCCGATTTGAGCAATGTGCGAAGAGGAGCACTGGATGTCAGTATCAAGAAAATAAGACTTTCATAGTTCGAAAATGCAAATCATACATTGAGTGGTGACCAAGCGTCATGAGAAGACACTGAATGTGATGTTAATAACGAGCTGCTCCTCTGCGAGCCATCAACATGGCAAAAGTACGGCGAGGTATCGACTCTACAAGGTGTTGGAATCTTTCTGGAGAGATCTGGACTGGACCCACGCATCTTGCTCTGCTACCCACATTTCATCTTGTATAGTTGGTGCGGGGTTCATGGAGCCTACACCAGCATCTACAACATCCTATAAATGCTCGATTGGATTAAGATCGGGGAATCTGGAAGGTCAATCCATGGTCGTAATTTCACTGGAGTGCTCCTCCAACCACCTGCGTGCCACCACAGAGCGGTTACGTGGCGCATTGTCCTGTTAAAACATGGCATCTCCATCAGGGTACTCTAGGTTCAGAAAGGGATGCAGGTGGTCTGAAACAATGTCCACATAACGTGCATCTGTCAGCGCTCCCTGCAGCCGAACAATGGGGCCTAATTGCGACCATGAGAACGCCGCTCAGACCAGAACTGAGCCACCTCCCGTCTGGACACAACCTTGTTGACACGCGGGATCCATAGCTTCGTGAAGGCATACGCCACACTCTCGTGCGCCCATCAGCTCGATACAACTGGAACCGGGATTCATCGGACCATACCACCCGCCGCCAATGTTCCATGGCCCACTGCCGATGTTGGCGAGCCCATGCACGTCGTTGAGCTCGGTGTCGAGGTGTCAACAAAGGAACACGAGTTGGTTGTCGGCTGGTGAAGCCTATGCGGTGCATTTGCCTCCTTACAGTCCTGGTAGAAATGGGTTTCTGACCACCAGCATTCAACTGGGCGGTGATCTGACTCACAGTCGAGCGCCAGTGTGGTTCTGAGGAGGCGACGTGATGTCTGTTCGTTAAACGCCTGTTGTCTTCCCGTGCGGTGGTTTACAGGGCTGGTAACATTCTCTCTGCGATATTAAAGATCCACCCTCGACACTGTTGACCTCGGAAACCCGAATTCGCCTGTAATCTCCGCAACGCTTTCACCCATGCGCCGTACGCCGATGATCAATTCACGTTCAAAGTTGGTTAACTCGCGACTTGTCATCTTCACGACACTGGTGTCTGTGACTGCTCAGCTATGCCGCAGCTAGCTGCAACGCACAGGGGTCATACACGGCACATTTCTAATGGGACACCGCTTCCCGTGACTTTTGGCCACTCGGTGTTTATTGGTACTTGCATGGTATTCTAGAATTCATTCATCCAAGAGTCTACTGCAGTAGGGTGGCCAGCATTTTTCTTTTCAGTTTCCCCACCGGTGGGCACCTCAACACGTACTGACCTCGCCCAGTGTTGCTCAGCTTTGGAGTTCTTCTGGGACTCGATGTCTCACCTTGACTACGCCATTGAGATACCATGTATTTATTATTTCATTAATAATACGAGTTGGAATTGCACTTCAAAATATTTTAATTCGATTGAAAGGATAGCATTTTAGCGTTTCCACCTAAGCTAGTATTTTAGTATATATTTTGCAGCTGATACGTACAGATTTATTTCAACAGATACGTCAGAGCATTTTTGCCATTCATGTTATTACTAGTAAGCTCCTGTTGAGCTGTTCGTTATAATGGATGGTTCGTTCCTCTTAAAAGGATCCCAAGGGACGGTGCGGTAAGCAATTTATTGACTTCGTCATCCGTCCGTCTTCGGTGGTGAAGGTTGTCGCCACCTGCCGTTGATCGGGAGTAAAATCAAGGAAGTGAAAAGACTGGAGTTGCTTACTCTATTTTATGTAAGAAAGAAAGGAAGACAGAAAGCAAGCTTGCAGCTTGACGTCACTGTTTGGTATCGTCATGGGAAGAGCACCTCTGATTCACAGCAACGTGATTTTCCATCTCATAAATCCTCCATGATTCTGGCACGTAAATACTTAAATACCAGCTCGGAATGTGTAATTGGATAGTGGCTGTGGGGACGAGTCATTTAACGAGACAGCAAAGAGCAAACGTCCTGGAATTAGAATAGCACTTCGTGATAGTTCTCGCGAAGTATCGAATGTGTCTGGTAACTTATCATATTCATACATGGAAGTAAATACTATTCATCATTCATGTTGTTTGCGTTTTAGAAGACTTGGATTAATACGATGAAATGAAATGGAATGGCGTATTGGTTTTATTGCCGGAATGTGTCCGAGGACTTCGACTCGCCAGGTGCAGGTATTTTGATTTGACTCCCGTAGGCGACCTGCGTGTCGTGATTAGGATGGAATGATGATGAAGACGACACATACACCCAGCCCCCGTACCAGCGGAATTAACCAATGATGGTTAAAATTCCCGACCCTGCCGGGAATCGAACCAGGGACCCCTGTGACCAAAGGTCAGCACGCTAACCATTTAGCTATGGAGCCAGACAATACGATGATTTTCTTGTTGCAGTCTGCGGATAGTTTAGAATGGAACTCAGTGCTGAGTGCTGGATGGTGCTCTAAGTATTCAGACCTGAAGAAGATATGTTTGATATTATGACCTCTTTACAGTTCTCATGGCTCTCTTTCTTGAGCTCTGCAGCAATAATTATATATAATATCTTATTGCATCCTATCTTATTGTATTCTTTTTCTACTTCGAGTACTGCTCTGTTATCGGATGTTAGCGGTTCACATGGCAGTCTTCTCTTTGTTTACTGCAGTTCGGAATTGTTCAGCGGATGAAGTCTGAAACCACGTTCTTAATTTTTTAGCCACAAAATCGTAGATTTCTCGGTCCACTTCGGTCGACCATTTTCCGTTGAAGTATTTGATCAAGCAGTCCTTATCTCTCAGGATGTCCCACCAAATGGTCCAGGTATTAAGGTTTTGATTTTTTTTCTTTTTACAATTTCCAGACTTCTTCCTCATTACTTCACAGTTGGATATATGGTCATTTCAAGAAATCCTAAGTGCCCATATGTAGTTCCACATCTCACAGGTGCGTAATTTCTCCGTGATGGTCGCATTCATCGTTCATGCTTCTGCACCGTTGAGAAAAACTGTGAAGACGGAACGCCACCAACCGAATTATAATCGTCCTTAGATGGTGGATTTTCAGTACGGAATTCAACTTAATAAATGCTGATCGTGCTTGTTCTATAAAGCATTTGATTTTAACTGAGTGGTCCTAAGATATGTAGGCGTACATTTATTTACTCTCCCAATTCCTGTACCGTTCAGAAATAATCTTCCTGGAATGTAGCCCTGTTCACTATGTCTTAATGAGTTTTACTCGGTAATTTGATTCTTCATTCCAGAAAATTCCTTTATCAGTGCGCAAGGCCATTGTCGTAAATTTGATCATCTCTTGGCTTGCGTGTTGTGCATTTTATCAGATGGTAGATTGTTTTATCTGATGCAATAAGACGGAATTATTTTTCCTTCCAGCCTTCTGCTGTCATGCATACGTTGCTACAATAGGTAGCCGGATATTTTGACTATTAACCAACCTGCCCATTAACCGGTACTGCAATTACATTTCTATTATAGGAGACAGGGGGCATATTGAGCAGTTACTGTACACTTGTTGGTGGTTATTCAATATTGCATTTACGTTACTGTTCTTTAAGTGGTTTCCTCAATAACTCTCGTTCGTTCTAATTTGGGGTTCTCTAATAATTGGATTAAACGATGTGCTGTATCATGGGTAATGGGTAATTCTGTTGATTCATATTCATGAGGAATGTAGTCTAACACGCAGTGTTGAAGTATTTGTAGAATTAGGACTATTATATTAGGCCTACCGTATTTTGTATTTTGATTTATTGTTCCGTGCAGTGTTGGCCAACAGCAATACTTAATACCTGCCGAACGAGTTGGCGTTACTGTAAGATTGCTACGGCATTGGGTTCGAATCCCCAGCATCGGTTATCCTAATTATGGTAAGTAACAGAAGGTGAAGCAAGGATGTGAAAGGGCTGCGATTGGGAAAGTAGCGGCCGTGGTCTTAAGTAAGGTACAGTCTTAGCACTTACTTGGTGTGAAAATCCGAAACCACGGAGAACCAAATTCAAGGCTGCCGACGGTGGGATTCGAACCCATCATCTCGAACGAAAGCTCATAGCTACGTGACCCAAACCAGCCAGCCCGCTTGGTTGATTCAATTTTGATGACCCCAGAAAAGCCTGGGATAAGCTGAAGAAAATTTAACTCCTGAAGTCGTCGGGATTTTTAGCCGTAGGTTGGGACAACAGCGGATAAGTAATCAACTACGCCACCGCCTTAGATGATGATGATGATGATGATGATGATGATGATGATGATGATAATATACCATGTAACTATAATAAAACATATAATAATAATAATAATAATAATAATAATAATAATAATAATAATAATAATAATAATTATCCAGCGAGGATGGGTAATGTGGTACCATGTAAAGAAACTCCGTGTTAGTTTGTGCAGCTTGCGGGTATGAGTTGCAGGCATGTTGGAGACAGCACAAATACCCAATCCCTGAGCCGATGATAATTTTGGAAAATTGTTTGAATAGAGCAGGAACGATCTTATCGCCAAATTGTTCGTAGAAACTTCCTGTCGAAGGCCATGCATACTGCCTTTTTGCTTCCTGGTTTGAAAGTGCGGAGGTTTTGGAGGTAGAGGTGAGGGTAGTGTCTCCTGAAGTGAACTGTGGCTGAAAGTGAAGAGAAGTTCAGTTTTTTTTTTAAGCAACAGGATCACTGGGACATTGCTTTCCATTTCAAAATTATAACTTGTATTGATTGGGATTCGACCCACAGCCTTGCTAGTCTCAAAGTTGTTCAACTCACACCGGCCTTGGAAGTGACTCGGAGGGTATGATGGCAGAGTGACATCGCCATTGGCTTCTCACTAAGGCGGCTACGGTTCGAATTCTGGTCAATGTATGTGGTATTTTAAATGTAAAGTTACGTCCCTGAGGTTCGGATTCTGGTAAACCTGGAAGTCCCGTGGCTATGATAAGAATATCAACTACCGCATGGCGCTGCAGACTTGCTGGGTTTGCTTGAAAGCGAATTATCAGTTACTTCTGTAAGCTAAGAGCATATTGTCATCATCTACGTGTATTTCCGTAGATAGCATGGTCAGTGCCTGTCGGTGCCGTGAAAGAGGTGTCCATGATGCTGCAATAGCACTTTGTAGCTTAGTGGGGGAAAGTAGCACATTCCCTTAAATCACAGTCACCACCGACACTGTCGAGTCGTCTCAGAACTGAAGTGAGTTACTGTCAGCTAGCCTTGGGTTGGTTTTCCACGGTTTAAACTCAAGGCCGCGGCCGCGTCCCTCTTTATGCTAGCCTTCAGTTAGTTACAAACAGCAGAGATTTTAAGTTGTTAGACATCAAAGTACACAGGGCTTGTGATAACGATATCTTACGCTCCAACATGAAACAACATATACAGTAGGCCTATTCTCATTTATCTCCACTGAGATTGAGTTATTTTTATGTAATTACATAATTTTTGCCCCTGTTTGAACACAATTGTTTGCAGTATTCCTATTGTGTCTCGCCAAGCGTGAAACCCAACATTATTTATCTGAATGTACACAGGTTTTGCACCAATTTAAGTACCTTCTTGAAAGTCAGTAACAATCTGTATCTATGAAGTTAAAGTTTAACAAAAACAAAGTTAAAAATCAACAAAAAACAAAATAGAACAGAATTAACATTATATATGATACCATTTACAATTTAAAAGAAATGGAATATTCACTAAGAAATCATTCCGTAATACAAAGCAAAAGACAATACAAAAAATAAAACAAAAAACTTTAAACACGAATGAGTACACTGGGAAGTATGATAAATACCAGAAATAAGGAATTATCAAAAATATACAATGTTGTGGCTATTTATGGACTTTGGTCACTGGTTACGTCGTTACCTTTAGACATCGATTTGATTTCCTGAAAAAGTTGTTTCCCTCCAAGATTGAGTTAGATAGCATTCTAACTTTTTCGTATTAGTCAGCCAGCTCAGGTTTTGTTTATAGAATGTCAGCGAAAGGCAATCACGGAGAGATATGGTGACGGAGATTACCATAAATTGAACTGCCCACTGGGGACTGGGAAGATATTCCTCCAACAAGGGGTAGTGGGATTGTGTCACTCCTAAGTGCAAGGTTAGTTGTTTGGGCCCATATATCATTCCCCTGATCGTATGATTTTCTTGGAATTTCTAAGAAGAAATATTTCCTTCAGTGTCTGCTGCTATTCTTTTTTTTTTTTTTTATTGGAACAGTGATTCGCCCTAAATGCGTGAGTAACCTGCAAAACATGCCGAAAGTGAAGTGGAGTGCAAGAACGCGTCTTCAACAATAAGCCTACGTAGAGGAATTTAAAACATTTTCACTACGATAGAAAAGTGTTATTTTGCTAACTGTGTGGTAAAACAATAAGTGCAGATCAACTTTCTGAAGTAACCCAGGATTTGTCTGGAAATAAGCACATTGACGCTGCTTCGCGTGTGATTTCGCTATAATTACTAATAGATGAACCAGCTACTTCAAATGCTGGCCCACCCAAATACTCCCAGTATTATTTAGATGTATGTAGAGCATTTGTTTGCGTCGACATTCCCCTTGGCAAAATAAATAATCCGGGACTGAGAAATTTCTTAATAAAGTACTTTAATTTTCAGCCTCCAGACGAATCCACATTAAGGAAAAGCTATCTCCCAAAATGTTACAAAGAAACTTTACAAAGCATTCGGGCAGTATATGATGGCGAAAAACTGTGGGTGAGCATTGATGAAACCACTGATTCAAGTGGCAGGAAAGTAAGAAATGTTGTAGTTGGGGTGTTGAAAAATGACAAAACTGCTTGTGAATATTCTTATTTGTCAACGTACAGTATAAAGAAATGCCTGCTGTAAACCATGTCACTGTAGTTAGGTTGTTTAATTAAGCCGTGCGCTTACTTGGCCAAAAGGTTTAATATATGACAAAGTATTGTTTCTACTTACTTTTTTTTTACAATTTGTTTTACGTCGCACGGGCACAGAAAGGTCTTGTGGCGACGATGGGATAGGAAAGGGCTAGGAATGTGAAGGAAGCGGCCGTCGCCTTAATTAAGGTACAACCCCAACATTTACCTGGTTGGAAATTGGGAAACCACGGAAAACCATCTTCAGGACTGCCGACAATGGGGTTCGAACCCACTGTCTCCCGAATGCAAGCTCGCAGCTGTGCGACCCTAACCGCACGGCCAACTCGCTCGGTGTTTCTACTTGCTGATAGTGCAGCTTACATGAAAAAGGTATTTGAAGTCCTTTCTTTAAACTTTCCGAAAATGATACATGTAACTTGCGTAATTCATGCTCTACACAGGTTATGTGGGACTGTACGGGCTCAGTATCCTAAAGTGGATAAATTAATGTTTAATGGCTAAAAAAGTCTTTGTAAAAGCACCTTCAAGATTGTCTGTTCAAGGACAAAATCCACCGAGCGAGTTGGCAGTGCGGATAGGGGCGCGCAGCTATGAACTTGTATTCGGGATATAGTGGGTTCGAACCCCAACTGTCGGCAGCCCTAAAGATGGTTTTCAATGGTTTCGCATTTTCGCACCAGACTGTACCTTAATTAAGGTTACGGCCGGTTCCTTCCCATTCCTAGCCATTTCCTATCCCATCGTCGGCATAAGACCTATCTGTGTGCCAATGGTAAAGACAAGAACCAGATCTTGCGCTTCCTCCTCTGCCTATTGTCACGCGGTGGGTTACCTGCCTTTGCGCAGTGGTATACTACACATACAATTTCGAACGTTTCGGATTCGTTGTGAATGGAATTGAAAATTAAAATTAAGATTCTTCAAGAGTTACTGAAATGCAGCTCTTTGGAAAATGATTTGACGCTTATATTTGCCAATCTAGTAAAACCGTAGACATATTTGTAAAATCCACTAACCTGTTGTCCGGGACAGCGAAGGAAGTACGTGCTGTTGAAAATAAATAGGATTCACTCTCGGTTTCGCAGGTACAGGGACTGTTAAAGGTCAAATATAAAATCTTGTTCTAAAAAAAACAGAGGGTTTTAAAAATGTGTGTAGTTGCTAAAGTATTGGACAGTGCTCATGTTGTTGAAATTGGTGGCGTTAGTGTTCATGACATTCCTCTCTTGGGCCGATGACTTCGCTGTGTAACTGGGCCCATGGGAGTAATACACATATATTATGTATAATAGTGCCACTGAAAAATCTAAGAATAGTTTCCCTCGAGTAGTAAAATTTATGCAGTGGAGTAACAATCAAATTAAGAATGGAGGCCGTGGACTTAAAAATCTCCAACGAGCATTGCAGAGTTACAAGACATTGGGCAAAGGGAGTATGCTACATAACCTGGAAAGTTAAAGAGAAATATACGAAGGAATAAGGGACATAAGTGAAAATAGATCAGAAACCAGTAGATTTAAAAATAGATATATATATATATATATATATATATATATATATATATTGAAACAATAAATCGAACATCTGACAATTTACATGAAATGAGAACTATATAAATATAAAATTTTCCCAACCACTTACACGGATTACAAATTCATATATCAACAACAACAACAACAACAACAAAAAAAGAGATAAGATATGCAAGAGAAAGAAAGGAAAAAGAGAAGATGCCGCAGGAAAGGAAAAGGGCAAACAAGGAAAGAATGAATACTGCTATAAAAAGAGAAATCGAGAACAACAAGAAAGGGAAGATGTTCAGTTAGCAAATTCGAGTACACCAGCAGAAAAAATTATCTGAACAAAATGCAAATACAATATCCAGGTCACCATTACTTCAGTTATCCCACAGATTAACACTAGGTAACGTAGTTCTACAGCCGAGTAATCACCAAGTAGTTTCATAGAACCAGTTTCACAATATTCTGAAGCACTGAACGAATAGAAGTACGTGTACAATAGAAGTCGCACAGTTGCCAATACACCACACGCACATTTCAAAAGAAAGTTGTTACGAAAGGTCGTGAATGAAAAGTTTTAAATCCAAAAAGGGCAAGTGAAATTTCGGCCTGGAAATGGCATGCTCCCAGCTTAATTCTGCAGGCAAAGTCTATCCCAATGCGATTAAAAGTATTTACAGTAAAGAAATCAGTTTGTCATACCTCATCTTGGAACAAATTGAACTGCCCGCACATGAAGTCTTCTGGGCACATATAATAAGGACGAAGTTGACATAGAATGGTGCTCCCTCCACACAGGCCTAAGTCCATCTCAATGTTTCCAGAGGAAGGCCAGGTATTTATAGTGTGGAGTAGAATGAGAAATATATCTGGAAGATTCCAGAGATTAGTGAAGCATGCGCGAATAAACCAGGCGGTCACATGACTTCAGCCGGCAAAAAGGAAGTTAGTTTATCGAAGATGGTGAAGATGAATAGAGTAGAGTTCATGCAAGGTATGAAGTATGCAAGTTCCAGTTGGAGAAAAATGCAGTTATATCATGATAAGGGTAAGTCCATACTAATCGTAGAAAAAAGGTTATGTGCGTGGCGAGTTTCATAACAGTAGTTGCTGATGAAGTGAAGAGTCCGTTACATTATCCGCCGGGCACCAGAAAAAAATCCAAAGGATTTTTTTTCTTTCTTGTTGGTTGTTATTTGGTAGTTGCTGTAGTAGTAGTTGAAGTTGAAGTAGTTGATATGATTGAAGAGTGAAGATTGGTGGTAGGAGACGAAAAGCCGAAGATACAGTTGAATGGCGACGGCGAGACGGCCCCAGGAACAGCGATGGAGGGCCCTTCCAAAAGCTGGAGCGGGGGTCGACGGCAGCCGCAACAGTATATCAAAAAGGAAAAGTACTGCAAAACAAAATAAAAGGCGGCAGAAAAAGTATCCAAACACAAAGAACATGCGTAGTCAGAAAAATAGGAAAACACACAGAGGTAGGGGAAGAAGAAGAAAAGGAAAGGGCTAACGCGTTAGCAAGGGGAGAAGGGAAGGAGAGGAAAGTAGTTATAAATAGAAATATATATATAGATATATAAATGTAAATATCACAAACAACAATAAAAATGAAGAACAATTTTAAAAGAGAGAAAGAAAATGGTTGGGAAGCATATTTACACTCCCATTACAACCTGTGCCGACTGGGCTGGGAGGGAGACTGGAGAGACCTGTGTGGAGGGGGAGAAACAGAAAAAAAAATCCATAAAGGGAGCAAAAGGAAGTGATGAGGTAGACAAACAACAAAGAATAAGAAAAAAACAAAGAAAAATAACACTGGGAGCAGTAGACATTTCCAGACTAGAAGCAGAAAAGAGAGAGAGAAAAAAAATTTTTAGAAAGAAGAGGTAATAAGAAGAGAAGGAAAACACAGTGCAAAGAAAAGCAAGATGTGAAAGTTCAAGAAGGATGAAATCGCTTGAGCTGACTCAGATGAAGTTTCTTAGTGTCGAACAAATCAGTCGTAGATTGCAAAAATACAGTGACAGGGGTAGGGAAAGACAAAATACGGTATGGACCAAGCCATCGAAGAGCAAGTTCAGCAGAGGTGGCATTGATTGCCGAGCTGTGCGGATGATTGGCAACGAGGACTAAATCGCCAATTTTAAAGTTTGATGGCTTATGACGAGGATTATAAACGTTTTTGTGCACTTGTTGAGCTTTTAGCAATTGATTAAAGGCGTCTTTCCAGAGTGATGAAGAGGATGGCTGATCAGAAGATTCAAAAAGTTTGTGTAAATCCCAATTTAAGGAAAGAGGAGTTTGAAGATCACGACCAAGAAAGAGCTTAGCCGGAGTTTGAGCAGTAGAACTATTGATGCTGGAATTAAAGGCCAACGCCAAAGAGGAAAGATGAGAATCCCAGTCTTTCTGAAAAGAACTATGAAATATAGATAAAGCAACTTTAAGATTACGGTGGTACCTTTCCACGGTGTTGGACTGAGGATGGTAGGGAGAAGTCAAAATACGTTTGATACCCAGTTGAAAACACATATTAAAAAAGACACCGGAAGTGAAAATAGAAGCATTATCAGAAACAATATTAGCAGGCAAACCGGTAATAGGAAAAATTTGTTCAGTGAGTAAATTGATGACAGTTTTGGTAGAAATTTTGCGTAAGGGTCGGAGGACTAGAAATTTGGAAAATGCATCCAACAGGGTGAAAATATACAAGTTGCCACGAGAAGACCGAACAATAGGTCCAACAAGATCAATGAAAAAGGTTTGGGCAGGGTGAGTAGGTGGAAGGGCAGAATGAAGACCAGCAGACTTTATGTTTAAAGGTTTAGATTTTTGACACAATTCACAAGTGTGAACAAAGTTGCGAATAGATTTACGCATTTGAGGCCAAAGGAAAAGAGAGGCTATACGGTTGTACGTTTTGGTGATGCCGAGATGCCCACCTACAGGGGAGGAGTGATAATATTGCAAAATCATGGGTTGAAGAGCCTGTGGGAGCACCACTTTAGGAGAAGCTTTCTTGGTGGGTTTGTAGACCAAGAGGTCTTTAAAAATAGTAAACGGACCCTGGTAAGAGGGGTCAGATAAAGATTGTTTGAGTGAGCTGATGCGACTGACAAGATTGAAATGAAAGGGGAAAATCTGTTAAGGAAAAAACAGCATTAACAGAGGAAGGTGAAGGCAACATAGAGACATTCAGGGGTAAATCATCAGTGGTACTAGGCTAAGGAGCAGAAGTGTCAAATAAACGGCTAAGAGCGTCCGCTACAGAATTTTCAGAGCTAGAAATGAATTTAAGGGAGAACTTAAATCTCGACAATCGCACGAGCCATCGGCCAGTTCTACCAATCTTAGGTGCATTGTGCAATAGCCATGAAAGGGCCTGATTATCAGTCTTTACAAGGAATTCTTTATGCTCCAAATATTCAGCAAAGTGTTCGATAGTATTTAATAGGGCCAGGGCTTCACGTTCAAAGATAGAATATTTCCTTTCAGTAGGAGAAAGAAGTCGACTGAAATAGGCGATAGGTAGAGGGACATCATTCACAACCTGAGTTAAAACACCAGCAACAGCAAGATTAGATGCATCAGTATGAATTTCAAAAGGTAGGGAGAAATCAGGAAATTGAAGAATGGGAGCATGCATCAAAAGAGATTTAAGCTGAAGAAAGGCATCCTGTTGAGATTGAGTTCAAGTAAATGGAACATTTTTACGTTTCAGATAATTGAGAGGCTCAGCAATGTGGGAAAAGTTAGGGATGAACCGGTGATAGAAAGAAACCAGACCTAAAAAGGTGCGCAATTGTTTGAGATTTTTGGGAGGTAGAATATTAGAGATAGCAGAAGTACGTTCGGGATCGACGGCTACTCCCTGAGATGACACAATGTGACCTAAGAACTTTATAGAAGTTTGAGCTAGGGAAATTTTAGAGGGGTTAACTGTCAGACCAATAGAACGTAATCTGGAAAGAACTTGGTGGAGATGAGACATGTGGGACTCAAAATCTGGGCTAAAGATTAAAAGGTCATCAATATAAGGATAGAGAAATTTGTACTTGATATCTGAGAATAAAGAATCTACTAATCTCTGCATGATTTGTGACCCCAAGTTCAATCCAAAAGGAACTTTTGTGAACTGAAAAAGGCCATTTGGGGTGATGAAAGCAGTAAGCCGACTGCTCCGTGAGTCCAAGGGGATTTGGTAGTAAGCAGAATTGAGATCTAAAAGAGAAAAATATTTAGCTTTAGAAAAAAAGTGGAAAGCGTTTTGCATTTTAGGAATAGGATAGGAATCATAGAGGATTTTGGAGTTTAATTTACGGTAATCAATTACCAGGCGCGAAGAACCATCAGGCTTGTCGACAAGAAATGCCGGGGATGCGTAATTGGAAGAGGACGGAACAATAGTACCATCCTGAAGCATTTTGTGAATAATGTCATCCATTTTTGCCATCCGAGGAGGGCTGAGATGGTAAGGAGGTGAACGAACAGGAGTTTGATCAATTATATCAATGTGAGCCTGATAAGTAACCACAGAGCCTAGTTTATCAGTGATAACATCAGCGAATTCAGATTTTAAGGCATTAATTGCATCTAGTTGGGGAGCAGTGGCATAAATATGCTGATGACTGATGACGTGGTTCATAGGGAAATCAAGGGGGTCCACCAAAGGAATTTGAACGTGTGGATTGAAAAAAAATGAGATAGAAGCCATAGCAGTATTATAAATAAGGCCAGTATGAGCAAAAAATCATAACCGAGTATGACAGGGAGTGAGCAATTGCTAACTACTTGAAATTCAAATGGCCAAGAAAATTTAGAAATTTTAACACAGAGTTTTAGTTGACCCACAATGTCAAGAGAGTGCTGAGATATGGAGAGACATTTGAGGGTAGAAGGGCATAATTGAAGATGCGGATGTATTTGTAAAAGTTGCTGGAAAAAAGAAAAACTGATTAGGGAAATGGCAGAACCAGAATCTAATAAGGCTAAGGAGGGAGTGTTATGTAACTGTACAAGAGTATAGGACTGTGATTGAGTACCAGAAGAGAAAGCTGAAGAAACATGAGGCAGATTTTGCCCATGAGGTCGTGAGCTGCCTACTGACGACGGGGAGTGAAGTTTCCCAAGGAAAAATTGGTACAATGGCGCGCTAAGTGCCCTATAGCCTGACACCGATAACAACGGAAACGAGAGATATTACCCTGAGAAGGTAGACGAGTGGTAGAAGGTGTGCGAATTGTTGAAATGTTGAACTGGGGAGGTGGAGTGGAAGAATAATAAGAAAGGTTACTATGGGTATTTAGAACATCTAGTTGAGCGATACTGTAAAGCTGAGGAACAGTAGTGGGTGGCGAAAAGGGATTAATGATTTGACGGAAGGCTGGAGAGGCATAAAATCGAATAAGAGAAATGATTTCCTGGGGATGTTGAGCAATAGCTAACACGTCAGAATAGCCGATGATGGAGTCAAGATAATCATAAGCCGATTCATCGGGACGTTGATGACGTCTGATATACTTGTTACCGAGTTGTTGTCGGATCTCATAAGGCAAAAAATAAGTGTGTAAAACTGAACGAAAATGAGCCCAATCGTGAGAGGACTTCATATATTGAAGCCAAAAGTTACTAAGATGACCAGATGTTTTTGGGTAAAGCAATGAAAGCAATTGGCAAAACGGAGCTAAGTCAGTTTGTAGAAATTTGCGAACTGAAAAAAGCCATTGTGTCAAAGTATCAGGATCAGTAGACTGAATGACGGGTACCTGGTCAAGACATTTAGTGAGAATATGGAAATTAAGTGGTTGATGTGAAGAGGGGTTGTGATGATACGGGGATTCATAAAAATATTGCTGAGAAGGAGATGGTGGTGGAGTTCGCAAATCAGGAGTGTAGTGCTGTGCTGATTGAGTTTTGTCGACAGAAGGCGGAGGTGCCTGGTTAAGTGGAGGTTTCGACTCGGCAGTAAAAAGAGAAAGATCAGGATAGAGAGGGGTGTTAGGTGGAAGTGGGGGTGGTAGAGATTCAGAGCCTGCACTGGAAGAAGCTGTAGTAGTAAAGGTACAAGATGTAGAAGTAACAAAAGGGTTATAAGACAGATTAGTAAAAGGATTGGGATCAGAAAAATTGAAATGAGGATCAAATGAAATATCAGAAGTATCGGAAGCATAGGGAGAAAAATTGTCGGAGAAATAAGCCATGTTGAAAAAGAGGAGAAAAAGAAAGGCAAAGTCTAGCGAGGTGAAATACTAAACCACCCAAAAAAAAATATTAAGCAACTAAGGCCGTAACAAAGTGGAGATTTAAAGTAGGAATGGACTACACAATTCGGGTTTATGCTGCGATATATACTCTGCTACCATGTGTAACTGGGCCCATGGGAGTAATACACATATATTATGTATAATAGTGCCACTGAAAAATCTAAGAATAGTTTCCCTCGAGTAGTAAAATTTATGCAGTGGAGTAACAATCAAATTAAGAATGGAGGCCGTGGACTTAAAAATCTCCAACGAGCATTGCAGAGTTACAAGACATTGGGCAAAGGGAGTATGCTACATAACCTGGAAAGTTAAAGAGAAATATACGAAGGAATAAGGGACATAAGTGAAAATAGATCAGAAACCAGTAGAAGATTTAAAAATATAAATATATATATATATATATATATATATATATATATATATATATTGAAACAATAAATCGAACATCTGACAATTTACATGAAATGAGAACTATATAAATATAAAATTTTCCCAACCACTTACACGGATTACAAATTCATATATCAACAACAACAACAACAACAACAAAAAAGAGATAAGATATGCAAGAGAAAGAAAGGAAAAAGAGAAGATGCCGCAGGAAAGGAAAAGGGCAAACAAGGAAAGAATGAATACTGCTATAAAAAGAGAAATCGAGAACGACAAGAAAGGGAAGATGTTCAGTTAGCAAATTCGAGTACACCAGCAGAAAAAATTATCTGAACAAAATGCAAATACAATATCCAGGTCACCATTACTTCAGTTATCCCACAGATTAACACTAGGTAACGTAGTTCTACAGCCGAGTAATCACCAAGTAGTTTCATAGAACCAGTTTCACAATATTCTGAAGCACTGAACGAATAGAAGTACGTGTACAATAGAAGTCGCACAGTTGCCAATACACCACACGCACATTTCAAAAGAAAGTTGTTACGAAAGGTCGTGAATGAAAAGTTTTAAATCCAAAAAGGGCAAGTGAAATTTCGGCCTGGAAATGGCATGCTCCCAGCTTAATTCTGCAGGCAAAGTCTATCCCAATGCGATTAAAAGTATTTACAGTAAAGAAATCAGTTTGTCATACCTCATCTTGGAACAAATTGAACTGCCCGCACATGAAGTCTTCTGGGCACATATAATAAGGACGAAGTTGACATAGAATGGTGCTCCCTCCACACAGGCCTAAGTCCATCTCAATGTTTCCAGAGGAAGGCCAGGTATTTATAGTGTGGAGTAGAATGAGAAATATATCTGGAAGTTTCCAGAGATTAGTGAAGCATGCGCGAATAAACCAGGCGGTCACATGACTTCAGCCGGCAAAAAGGAAGTTAGTTTATCGAAGATGGTGAAGATGAATAGAGTAGAGTTCATGCAAGGTATGAAGTATGCAAGTTCCAGTTGGAGAAAAATGCAGTTATATCATGATAAGGGTAAGTCCATACTAATCGTAGAAAAAAGGTTATGTGCGTGGCGAGTTTCATAACAGTAGTTGCTGATGAAGTGAAGAGTCCGTTACAGCTGTTAGGCCTGTTTAAACAACAAACATCATCACATCCTTCTCTTTAACTATGAACGTGTGACGTCCTGTGATGTGGAGCGATCGTTCTCGCAGTATAAGGCGTTATTTAGAGATAATTGGCATGCATTTGTGTTGGACAATTTGGAGGTGACCAATTCTGTGATTACTTGTATTAACTAATAGTCCAGCGTGTGATTGGCGAGTACGAACTGGTACAACTGTTTCAAAGATGATAGGTTGTTTTTGCTATATTTAAACAACATTACCTTTTTTTTAAATACCGTAATATCTACTTGCACACATCAAAAAATTAATATACCGTACTGTACTTTTCCATACACAGACATCCTCTTGCCTTAAGGAGCACGTTTGGTAGCACCATATTTTAACACAAAACTTTATACTTACCTTTTGAACGCGAGTGGTTATGTGATATTTAAATTTGTAGGTTTTAACACTTACCATTTTTTTCACTTCTTTAGCACATAAAAATCTGCTCTCTAGTCGTGACCAACATCATATTTAGCAAAATACCCTCACAACACACGACACTGCTTCTCGGAACATCTGTCGGATCCCATTCTTACAGTGTATCATATCAGCTTACGCTTGTCTGATCTGCGTGACATCCTTTTGCTCGCTAACACTCACTCTATGCATCCTTTATCGTATTGTGCCCTCTGACTTCGAGCCGCTGCTCTGTTATCTGTTGACCAGGACACGGTGGACAGGATGTTAAACTCTCTTCCAGATCTACACACAGCTACAAATTTGTACTCTCCAAGTAGATGTGAGAGAACAAATGTATTTTCTCCCTTATAAACTTCCTACCTGTTGGATTATGAAATTACATAAAACTGAGTGTTGAAAATATCTTCATTTCTGCTCGCTTACACCGCGTTTAGGACAAAACTTATACCATTGAAACACCAGCTTCATGACACATCCATTTATCATTTATTACGAGCTGTTGACTACAACTGACTTACACACACACACACACACACACACACATAGCAATTCAAAAATGTCCAAAGAATAAAACAAATGAAGATAAACCACTTGACTAAATTAATATGAATTACCAACACATAACCTCAATGTTGTATTCCTAAAATATGTACAAGATATGATACATGACATTTTATTTTTTATGAGAAAACTTCAACATTCCAACACTCCCCCCTTTTCTCAAAAAAATAAAAATACAACACCTCAATCAATTGTCCTCTCATCGCAAACCTATAAGCTTATACAAACTCTTAAGCTTGTTGCTTGATAAATTCTTTGTGAACAAGTCTGCAGCATTTCTCTCTGATGCTACATATACAAACTCAATTAACCCCTTTTCTACCAGTTCTCTACATACATGGTACATGATGTCAATATGTTTTGACCTTTCACTCACAAAATCATTTTTACTCAATTTAATAGCTGCTGCATTGTCAGCAAAACTTTACAAGGTATATCCATAAAGCTTTCCAGCCCTAGCTCTGATAGCAAATCTTTCATCCAAGTTACTTCTCGAGATACCTCTGCCATTGCCATGTATTCAGCATCCATGGTAGATCTAGCAATACAACTCTGTTTCTTACTATACCATGATACTGCTCCCCCTGCCACAGTGGTTACATAACCACTCACTGATCTTCTAGACTTAGTATCTCCTGCCCAATCTGCATCACAGAACACTTGTACTGACTCCTCACAATTTTTGAAACACAACTTTAAATCTCTAGTACCACATAAATATCTCATGATATGCTTCACTTCTTTCCAATCTTTAATCGTAGGTTTTTGACAATTCTGACTAACTTTACTTACCGCAAATGCAATGTCAGGTCTAGTATTATTTGACAAATATAGCAAACTTCCTACTGCACTGCGATAAATGGTACAATCAAATTCCTGCTGATCATTTTCAGCTGCTGAATACCCACTTGGTAAAACAGTCTTACTTGGTTTACAGTCCCTCATGGAAAAATCAGCAAGTAATTTGTCAATGTATAAACTTTGACTCAACATAACCCCTTCTTTTGTCTGTTCTATTTTTATTGACAATAAGTTTGTTGCTTTCCCTAGATCTTTAATCTCTAACTCATCTGCCAACCTTATTTTAACCAACTTAACAACCTCTTTGTCACCTATTGCAATAATGTCATCAACATACAAGCCAATAATACAACACTCCTTTACATACACACATGGTTCTTTGATACATCTCTTAAAATCTAGTCTTCTAATTATAGCATCAACACAAGCATTCCAGTCTTTACTCGAATTAGGTAGTCCATAGATGCTTTTCTTCAATTTACATACATAGTTTTGGACATCCTTTTCTACAAACAATTCTGGTTGCTCCATGTATACAGTACAACTGATTTCACTATTTAAGTAAGCACTAGTTACATCTAGATGTTCTACAGTCCAGCCTCTACGTACTGCAATACCTATTAACAGTCTCATTGTTTTCCTCTTTATAACAGGACTAAATGTTTCATCAAAACTAAGGTTCATCTGTCTCTTAAAACCTTGGGCAACCAACCTGGCTTTATATTTCTGAATGTTACCCTCACTGTCATATTTCAATGAAAACACCCACTTAGAACTAATTATCTTGACATTTTCTGGTCTTTTTACAATTTCCCAAACATCCTTCTTTCTCATCTCATTGATCTCCACTTTCATGGCCTCCATCCAGTTACCAGACTCTTGGCTTGACATAGCCTCCTCAACTGTTCTAGGTTCTACTATATTTGCATGCCTAACTTCCATCACTGCCTTACAATCTGCACAAGTCTTACCTTTCCTCTGTCTTATTGACCTTCTCAGACTATTACCTGGCTCTTGTATTGCTATAGACTCAACCTCTAGTTGTTCCTCTCCGGTCGTTGGCTCAACAGCCAGTGTTTCCTCTCCGTCTTCTGTGTCTAACTCAGTTCCTAATTTTATCTCTGGATCTTCAGTGCACAGTATGTCAAAGTATGTTTCACTACCCTCTGCCTTTGGTACATTTATCTTTTCCTTGATATCAATTCCAGGACTTTTCACCTTAAAGGGAAATATCTGCTCCTCAAATACGACACTTCTCCTCACTATTACTCTTTCCCTTTCAAGACTCCATAACCTATATCCATCTTTAGTACCTGCCTCGTACCCTATCATAACGCATGGCTCTGCTCTGGGATCTAACTTCCTGCTGTCTGCCCTCACAGCCCATGCCGGACATCCAAATACTTTCAATCTACCTATTTCTTCCTGATCCAACTTCCTATTGAACCACAGTTCATACGGTATCTGAAAATTTATTGCTGAGGATGGGCACCTATTTCTCAAGTACACTGCTGTCATTACCGCTTCTCCCCAGAATTCCTTTGGTAACCCTGACTGGATCAATAGACATCTAACAGTATCAAACATCGTTCTATTCTGCCTCTCTGCTAATCCATTTTGTTGTGGAGCGTACGGTACTGACCTCCTATGAGTAATACCACATTTTTGCAATTGTGCTTCAAACCCGCTACATGTATACTCTGTACCATTGTCAGATTGCACCACCTTAATTCCTACACCATGTAACTTTTCTGCATTTGCCTGATACCTATTAAACACCTCTAATACTTCATCCTTATTTTTCATACATACAGCCACATTAAATCTGGAGTATTCATCAGTCATGGTTACAACATATTGAGCTTTCCCAAGTGATGGTGGACTAATTTTTCCAATTACATCAGTGTGCACAACATCAAGTGGTTTTTCTACCTTACGCTCACAAGACTTAGGTACTCCCTTGTTAGTTAGTTTCCCCTGAATGCATACAGAACAAGTATTAATGTCATTACTCCTTTTCAATTCTAACATAGGCAATTTAAACAAGGCTTCAGAATGTGCATGTCCATATCTCTCATGCCACAACCTAACCTGCCCAACACTTTTAAATACTACATTGTTATTACATTCTTGATCTATCATTTGATCACAGTCACTCACAGCTGCAATATCATTTCTCCCCTCTATTTGTACTACATACACATCATTCCTCCTGTTTGCAACAAACAATGTTTCATCTCCATTCTTATCTACAACCACTGCTTTCTCACAAGCAAATCCTACTTTGAAACCTTTGCTGGTTAACTTACCAACTGATATTAAATTTGCACCTAAGTTTGGTACATACAACACGTCTGCAAATGTAATTGTCCATCCTGTGGACATTTTTACTTTTACCTTACCTATACCTTTAATATCCAGCTTACTGTTATCTCCTATTTCTACATTCCCGGTTACATTTGTTAACATGTCTGTAAACATCTCCTTTGTTGGACACATATGATGGGACGCACCTGAATCGAACAACCAATCTTTAATTTTCTCAGCTCCCACAAAACGACCATGCTCATCGCCTTATCTACTACATGTATAATTTCTGAGCTTACCAGTTTTCCACTCGCATTCACTGATTTACTCTCCTGCGATGGTTCGCCACTCTTCATTGTTGGACATACTTTAGAATAATGTCCTGACTTACCACAATTGAAGCACTTTTGGGTACTGCGACAATATTTAGATACATGTCCCTGTTTACCGCAATTGTAGCAACTATATTTTCCTCGTCCCACGTCTTCTTTCTTGATATCTCGCTTCTGTTGAACAACCATGGCTTGAGCTTCATCCTCCTCACGTTTTCCAGTGTCATAAGCCTTTCCTCCATTTTGCTGAAGTTTCCTTCTGCTTTCCTCCGTGAGTAATCTCGCCTTCACCTTCGAGATGGTCACTTTCGCCAAATCAGCTTCCAAGGAAGGTATACAAGCTGCATATTCCTCTGTAAGATTTCCGATGATCATTCCTGCAACTTGTTGATCTGTGAATTCGTATCCGGCTTTACTAGTTCTCCTCCAAAGTTGATTTATTTTTGCGAAGTATTCTTGAACACTCATGTCCTTCGGCTTCACAAAATGAGTTAACTGTTTCAAGGTCATAGCACCATTCACTAGCCCTCCGTCATTGCACAACTCGTCCAGTTTTTCCCATGCCCTTTTCGCTGATTCAATATCTGCAATGTCACTTTCAAAATCTTCTCCGACATATTTGAAAATAACCGCTAACGCGATCACATTGTTTCGCGCTCGTCGTCTCGTTTCTGTCTGAGGCAGTTGACAACCTGGCGTATCCTCATACCCTATTACTGATTCCCATACATCTTTCAACAACAGCTCTTGTTTCACCTTTAATGCCCACGAAAAATAGTTCTCCTCTGTAAGCTTGGCCACATTCCTATTCAGTGTTTCTTCACCGGTCCACGAGGTCGCCATTTTTACCGTCAATAATGTCACAACTTGCTTCGTCCGACGTTAATTCACGTTGCTCCATTTCCACTTATATTGACCGAAATTTACTGCGGCGTTTTGGCACTCTGGAGCTCTGGGCCCATAACCTGTTGAAAATATCTTCATTTCTGCTCGCTTACACCGCGTTTAGGACAAAACTTATACCATTGAAACACCAGCTTCATGACACATCCATTTATTACGAGCTGTTGACTACAACTGACTTACACACACACACACACACACACACACACACACACACACACACACACACATAGCAATTCAAAAATGTCCAAAGAATAAAACAAATGAAGATAAACCACTTGACTAAATTAATATGAATTACCAACACATAACCTCAATGTTGTATTCCTAAAATATGTACAAGATATGATACATGACATTTTATTTTTTATGAGAAAACTTCAACATTCCAACACTGAGTCTCTTGATTTGTGTGATTCAGACGGTAGAGCGCTGGGTAGGTTCGATCCCGGGTTACTTCGATGGTCCTCTTATACGCCAACCGTGTATCAGTAGATTTACCGGCACTAAATGAATTTCTGCAGGACATTATTCCGGTACCTTAGCATCTCCCCAAACCGAAGAATGGGGCGTAAAGTTAAACAATAAATCCGTACTCAACACATTTCTACGGGTAACCTTACTGACATAGAATACACCCACGGTATCCTAGTAATATTATTGGATTTTACGTCCCACTAACCACTTTTACGAATTTCGGATATGCCGTGTGCCAGAATTTTGTTCCTTGGTAGTTCTTTATAACGTGCCGGTAAATCTATCAACACCTTGAAATACCACCAGACTGAGTCAGGATAGATCCCGGCAACTTAAGCTCAGGATGCTAGTGCTCTACCGCCTGTGCTACGAAGGCTGGATCTCGGTCTTAACAGGCGACTAAAGGTGTTACTCCCCAAGAGCTCTCAGCATGCAAGCATGGTTGGCGACCAAGTGCCCCTTTTTTAACCTAGACTTGCTTCCATTTATTTGCCCGCCTGGTGGCCATGATCGTTAAGGCGCTGAAGTCTAAAACGGTCTAACACCGAGGTTAGCCGGTTCGAGTCCCGTTGGTCGAAAAAATTTTCACCATCAGAATGTTGGCCGGCAGGGTAGGGGAGGTGGTGGTATACAATTTCTAATCACTAGATTGCGTGCCAAAAGCCTGGATTAAATTCCAAACCTCTCCGCAGTGCTCATATGGAGTGAGGGCATATGACGCTGTTGATGGTGATTCGTCCGTCGGATGGGGACGTTAAGCCTTGAGCAGACCCCTTGGTGCTATTCGACAGGAGTAGGCTATGTGCCGGCACCGGGTTTCACCCTCTCCCTACTATCATATATCACGTCATTCATTTCATCTCTCATTAACTCCTCTGATGAGGTTGACGTCAGGAAGGGCATCCGGTCATAAAAAACCGCCACGACAAATTCATCTCACCTCATACCCGACCCCGTAGGGAAACGGGACAAGGGTTGGACAAACTTGCTTCCATTTATTTGTGCGAGTCACCTCACATCTTTCCCGTCCGTCCTCCCTTGCTTCACTCATGTTCTTTTCGGATCTTGCGCTTCGTAACCTTTCCGATTCTTTTGCAGATGAGTTAATCCTTTGAAAGGTTGGGGGGGGGGGCTCTTTCTCTTTTGATTAGAGTGAAGAAGGAATGGTAATCTGTTATACTTCTCCTTAAAACAATGATCACATGAACCACCGCCTGTAGTTCGGTGTCGGACTGTATACAGGTGAAATGTGTAATATTAAGTTGATCAGGCTCTAGTCCCCCGTGTTCAGTATTTTGGGACCAAATCCCCCTACAGCAATTAATCCTAAATACAAGAGACCCTTGGGTTGGTGCACGCTAACTAATCCATATTGAGGACAAAATTTCGACACTCTGACAATTCTTAAACGTACCGTAATCTCATATTATTTATTTATTTATTTATTTATTTATTTATTTATTTATTTATTTATTTATTTATTTATTTATTTATTTATTTATTTACCGAGCTCGATAGCTGCAGTCGCTTAAGTGCGGCCAGTATCCAGTATTCGGGAGATAGTTGGTTCGAACCCCACTGTCGGCAGCCCTGAAAATGGTTTCCCGTGGTTTCCCCATTTTCACACCAGGCAAATGCTGGGGCTGTACCTTAGTTAAGGCCACGGCCGCTTCCTTCCCACTCCTGGCCCTTTCCTGTCCCATCGTCGCCGTAGACCTATCTGTGTCAGTGCGACGTAAAGCAGCTAGCAAAAAAGAAAAATATTTATTTATTTATTTATTTATTTATTTATTTATTTATTTATTTATTTATTTATTTATTTAACCCTAGAATACTAGCATTAATCGCTAGTTGCCCAATACTAACATACTTGCTCTTTACTTGCATGCCCGCATCTACACTAAAACAATAAACAAACTGCACATTGTTGCCAGAAGTAATACATTATTTAACCTAAGTGGATCAGATTCTACGTTCGACGAAGGTCCTGGTCGAATATTTTTTATATGTTTTATTTTCCTTTGTTTGAATCAGTTGTTTTCCATATATTCCCATCCTTACTTAAGTAATAATTTAAAAAAAATTTAAAAAAAGCTTTTCTAGATGTAGAGACGCTGAACCTGAGCTGTTTAAAGTTATTCTCATCCTAGTTCCTTTTTGAGATTTTCCTTTTGACGGCCGCCCAATTTGCTGAATTTCAACTGAAGCTCGTAAATCCCGTTCACAGTCGAGATTATCTTCAGAACCATTGTCATTGGGTGAATAGTTCTGATCATCGTCGGGGTGTCTTCGTGCTCAGATTCAGTTTCTAAACGGTTGTATTTCCAGCTCGTCAAGAATACAGCAAATGAACTTCTCGTATTTCACTCTTCGTCTGTCCATTGTGTCCTGGAAAGCCACATGCCAATTAGCTATAAAAGAACCATCCGGAATGAGCAGCTTACCTGCATACAACATCCAAGTACCTGTTACATAATAATACTAATTTTTACGTACAAACTATAATGCGCCAATACTAACAACACGTAAATAAAGCGCAGTGACTTACCGAAAATTCTCTTGGCATTCTCTCCTCATCTACATTGATCAGTGGAGGTGGTCTGTTGGAGGTAACGCGGGAAGGAGCAGTGCGCAGTTATATAACGAATGCCCGTTACTTTTTACGTATGTTAGTAATCTAGGGTTGTAGCAGAGATGCTGTGGTATTTACCTACAACGATGTGTTTTAGATATAGTTTTTACCACGAATTCATTTCAGGTATTCGAGTTTCACCTTTACTCAAATTCTTTATTCTATAAATACAACAGAAATAACGCTAAGTTTTGTTACATAAATGCATATGCTATATATTAGTCACAGAAGGTTTGTCGAGCGGTTTTCAAACATATTTGTACCGGGAGAGTTGGACGTGTGGTTAGGGGCGCGCAGCTGTGAACTTGCATCTGGGAGATAGTAGGTTCGAACCCCATTATCGGCAGCCCTGGAGATGGTTTTCCGTGGTTTCCTATTTTCACACCAGGCAAATGCCTGGGGCTGTACCTTAATTAAGGCCACGGCCGCTTCCTTCCCACTCCTAGCTCTTTCCTATCCCATCGTCGCCGTTAGACCTACCTTTGTCGGTGCGACGTAAAGCAAAATTGTAAAAATATATTTGTTATTTTTTTTATATATATTTATATGCGCCTTGGTTTGTAAGACGAATACGTAGAAACTATTTATGAAACGAAATTTAACCATGTTATTTCTGTTGTATTTATAAGCTGAAGATAACTGAATAAAGTTGGAACTCGAGTACCTGAAATGGAATTCGTGGTAAATAATACGTCTAAAACCAATTATTATTATTATTATTATTATTATTATTATTATTATTATTATTATTATTATTATTATTATTATTATTATTATTATTATTAACTATATCTCCCTTTGTAGATCAGAGATAGTGCCAGTCATTGAATTACAAGGTTACGGGTTCAAACGTGGTAGGGGTAGTTGGTTTTTTTGAGGAGTAGGAAGTAGTTCATTTAATATCCCATGTAAAAGCTTTATAGTAACACATTTGGTGTTCATCCCACAAAATTTAATTTCTCTGCCATCTGGAAGAGTAAAACAGAACGTCGACATCGACGTGCAGGCAGCCTAAATTACGTCAAATAGACACAGTAGCTCAAACTTCTGCCAATTAATTTAGTGCCTTCACAATCCTCTATGTGCAACTTTTTGAGTGGCGTCCTTTATTTTCAACCGCTGTTCATTAAATCAGAAAAAGCTGAGTCTGATCATTGTCGACTTGTTTTCGTTCTTGGTACTTCCTTTACCTTTCATGGCTTAGTGTTTTATATTTCTAGTTAATCCATTATCCTCCATTCGCCTCACATAACCCCACCACCAAAGCTGGTTCGTGCATGCAGCTTCATCCATAGAGTTAATTCCTTAGATTTTATCATTTTCTAATTGTGAACAACCTCATTGTTTTCACTTGTTCGTACCAGTAATCATTCGCTCTACTTTTATATCTGTTACTTCCAACTTGTGAATACTATAACGATGTCGTGGTGTCGTGGTGGTGGTGATTATTGTTTAAGAGGAAGTAGAACTGGGTAACCATCCTCCTTCAGACTCGACCCATCTCCTTCCCTAGTCAGGAGACTTGGTCTTAAAAGCAGACTGATGTTGTAAAGAGAGTTTCGTGTGAAAATTCACTTCTAAAAGAATACTGCTGATCGCAACTACGAGTTCACTGCACCTACATTTGAATTTTCTTAATATACTACCACACAGTCGTACACATCCTAAGTACTTGAAATGATCTGCTTGTTCCAGTTTCGTATTCTTTACCTGACATTCAAACCTCTTAGGTTATGGCCCAGTTGACTTCTTTTTATTCTTGGAAATACTACTGATCTTCATATCGATGTCCGAGAACGAAAGAAATCGATGATTTTTCAGGAGAAGAGTTTAAAGATTTTAACACTTTACATGATTGCCTTTCAGAAGTACGCTTGTTACGCAATTATTATGAAAACTGGCGTTTACATAGTTCTTATATCATTTACTGTAATCTGGAAAATGTTGTAACACTAAACTCAGAACTATGAAAACCGTTCAAGTGCTTCCCGACATGATTGCGTTTGATTTTTTGTAGTAACACTTTCGGAGGTTGTAGATGTCGAAATAAGCTCAAATACTAGCTCAAAAATGTATTTTTTAAAAGTTGTAACCCTTTCTTTTCAGCCGTCGATATCGTAGTGGCTGCATATCTTTTCAGACTACAAGGTATTAGATTGCAGATTTCGGGAGAAGTGACGTATTTATCGGCCAGTGCTGTGTATTTAATATGGGCGAGAACCCGCTGATTTGGAACATCGCTGAACAGTGCTATCGCTCACAAATAGGTTGGGTTATAACCTCTGTACCATGTTCTACTGTTGTGGGAGATAGGGAGTTTGTTGACATGAATGAGGTGTTTCAGGTGTTTCTGCCCATGAAAGGACACCTTCATTTTTATTCTCATGAGTGTAGCCTCAAGGGTGACTGACGGATGACGTTACGAATTTTATGACCTTTCATGACTGCTGAAGTTTTCAGGTGGAACGAAGTAAAACTTTTCATTAAGTGGCTTATAGACAGAGCTTACCGTGAGGATGATGATGATGATGAAAAAGCTGACACCGCGGTTAACTAGATGCCCCTGGTTGGATTTTTACGTGGATCCGTGGGCTGATTCAGTGTCCAGTCAGCTACTGTAAGAATGTTGTAGGAGTTATCTGACGGTGAGATAAGGACCCCGGGCTAGAAAGCTAAGAATAATGGTCGAGAGAATACGTCGCGCTGATCAGGAATACCCCGTGTTCGGCTGACCTTTTGGCTGAACGACAGTCGCTTGGTAGGCTAAGGCCCATCAGGGCTGTAACTTGATAGGCTTTTAAATAATAATAATAATAATAATAATAATAATAATAATAATAATAATAATAATAATAATAATAATAATACCGGGAGGTACACCTCTACGCCGCAAATTTAAATCTTGCGCCTAAAAGAACTCCTCTACAGGAGAAACAGTGAACTTGAAAGCTAGACCTACTTAAACCTTTACTCAGAAGATGGCACTACAGTAATTGGACGTAATTTTGTTATTGTAAAGTTTCCAGAACTGTGTGAATTTTTACTTGTTTTGTTTTCAGTTGATCAAGAAGCTTGAACATTCTCTCATAGATGTCACTGCTAAAAAACTACGATCATGCACCCTGGTGCGAAGTGAAGGAATTTTTTTGAAGACATTTTGTATTCATAAGTTTTTCTTTACTAAATTTCGTTCATTCAATTTTGGGTTGGCGATATTTATCTTCTCTTTCCGCCAGTTTTGAAGTTAGCCAGTCACGAATTTTTGTAAGCAATTTCCTACCAATCCCGTATTTCTTCTTCGACTTTAAGTGTAACTTTTGAATGTAACCAATAAAATTCTGTGGGTGTGTCTTGATTATTCATGAAAGGTCTCGAACTTTCCCCGAGGGTTTATAAACTGCGGATTTTCACGTCTCTTGGCCATTTGATCAACATCTAACTAAGTGTGTGTGTCAAGCAGGAGGCGGGAGGTGCCTCTTTCATCAGGCAGCAGTACTCCAACAAGGTATGGCCACTTAACATCTTCTCTTTTTGCTAGCTCCGCAGTTTAACCCGAGGGAAAGGTTCGAAACTTTAGCTATGTAACCAACTTCTTTGAAATGTAAATCTCCTTTCGGCTCATGTAAAAATTTCATAAATCTTTAATTGTAAATCGGGGACAGAGAGTGATGCACCCTTTCGAGCTCCCCTTCATGTTGGTTTGAGGTGACTGCGTTTTGTAACTGTTTTTCTTCCTTCCGTAAAGTCTTATTTTTTTTTTCTTATACGAGTCACCTCAGTAGTTTGGGAATTGCCCCTGTGTCATCAGCCTAGTGCCCCTTAGGTTTTACGAAATCTGTTCTAGGAGTGCACGTACTCGCCTCCATTGTATTTGTGTGTAGGGCCATTTACTTAACCATTATTCGTGTTCCATGAAAGCCCAGTAGGTTGGGTACAAGATACCCCTGTTTCATTTTTTGTAAGTTGTGCCTTGGTGGCAAGTAATTGTAAGTTTTCTGATATTGCCTTGAATAGGCTTGAAAAACTGAGAGCATGTCAGCTCTTTCCAAGTGTTGTAAAAGTGCCTCTGGGAGGCTTGATATTTGAATTTGGGAGCAAGTGCTCCAGGTATTAGGGGCTTTCTGCCCTTTGAACAAATTTGGGCTCGTCTGTAAAATTTGAGCTGGGAACTCAAAAATTGTGATACTAGGGGCTTGTAGCCCAAGAATGTTAAAGTTCTGGAATCTTGGATCTTTCTAAGTCTTGTTTCTAAATTGCTATGTCATTGTTATCTCACTAAGTGAAAAGTTGTTAAAGTTTTGTTGTTTTTCGAAAATATAATCTTTGTTAAAACTTTAAATTAACTTTGACTTCGTAGTTAGACCCATTCACCCCGGCACCTTCTTTCACCTCTGCTGGTCCACGGGTAGCTCCGTAAAAATAAAATAATAATAATAATAATAATAATAATAATAATAATAATAATAATAATAATAATAATAAGTAACAATTTTGTTCGAATGTAGACTTTTTAGTCAGACCATTCCAGTTTGAGGGCCTGTTTTGTAGGTGAGCAGTCCAAGCACCCACTGTAGGTAATATTCCAGACCATAAAGTGGGACTGATCGGCTTATGCGATCCCAGCCTAGCTCGCAAGGTTTGCTCGTATTCGTGTGAGCAAGCTTACGAGAGATCAGGTGGGGGCAAGTGGGCCTTGTTGGACTGGATTGCATGTTGTGTACCCAGTATTCATAGATTTCAGTGCACTAACTACTGACAGTTCCGCTTGTTGATAGACTGTCTCCACTGTTAACGCGTAATTTATGGTTCCTCCACTGTGGCCACTAATGATGTGGTGGACTGTGAGACGGCTAAATTTAGTTGTATACCGCTGTAACTGTAAGGATCCCGCCTAGTCGCCATGGTTGTCAAGGCGTCAAGTCTACTGTCTGACACAGTGGTTAGCGGTTCGCGTCCTGTTGTTCGGAAAAAATCTACCATCAGAATGTTGGCCGGCAGGGGAAGGAGAGATGGTGGTATACAGTTTATAATCACTAGATTTTGTGCCAAAAGCCTGGATTCAATTCAAACCTCTCCGCAGTGTTCATTCAGAGTGAGAGCATATTATGATGCTGTTGATGATGATTCATCCGTCGGATAGGGACTTGAAGACTTAAGCAGACCCCTAGGTGCTATTCGACAGGAGTAGGCTATTTGCTGGCAACGGGTTTCACCGTCTCCCTTCCTACTATCATATATTCACGTCATTCATTTCATAACATTAACTCCCCTGTCGAGCTTTACGTCAGGAATTGCATCCGGTCGTAAAAACTCGCTGTGAAGATTCATCTCATTTCATACCCGACGAAGATTGAACATACATCACTTTAACTGCAAACAGAAGAGCGGTAGATTGTGGTGCTTGATGGTTCTGAAATTGAAGGTCAGAATCTCAATCCTCACACATTCACGCCTTGTGAGAACATGCTTGTTTTAGGTGAGATCAATATTATAGTCTTTGGTTGAGATGTAGCTTCTAATTGCTTATATTGGGCTCCTCACTTCCTCCCAAGCTTCTTCTTATTCTTCGTCTGAATTCCAAACCAAACTGGTATGATTCCGATGTTTAAAAAATCTTTCATTGTTCCATCTTGCTTTCTGTACTCCGGGACCTCATACAGAGACCTCAGTCTGAGAGAGGAGGTGAGCGAAGAAGCTTAGAGTAGCGATCGCGGATTGTCTGTGCCTAAAATTTCTTCTGACTACTTTTGAGAGGCTCTTCACATTCATCTTTACAACTCTTTCTTAGTCTTCTTTCTTGTGCCAGGCTCCTTATCTTCGTATTTCTTACTATCTCCCGTGATATACTTTTGTTCTCTTCTGACCCCGACGGTATTCGTTTGTAAGGCGTAGGGGGTCTTTCTCTTCTCTCTTTCTTCACTGTTACCTTTATTCTTCGAAGGGTCTGTTCCTAATTTACTGTGATTTCCGTGTATTCCCCGTGTATGTTACCTCCTTCCTCCTTACGAGAATGATTGTCGTGTTGTCTTGTATTTTAAAGGATCATCATCATCATCATCATCATCATCATAGCCGCCATCATCTTGACAGCTCAGTACTAACATGTGTCGTAATGAGTGCGGTTTTATTTCTTCTCATCCGTATTTACTGGAATGTATACTTATTCGAGTACAAGGACGCCTATTCCTGTCATAGACTGAAATAAGTAGGCCTATTGTCAATTTACTACAGTGACGACAGTAGCACAAGTTACATGACAAGCTTATGGACATTCATAACGACTGAAGAGTCTTTCTGACCAACTACACACCATCTCGCCAAATCCCTGGCTTTCTGAGCCCGAGGCATATCCCAGGTTCGATCTCGGCCCTGTCTAGTGGTATTCAGTATGCTCAACTACACCAGCCTCGTGTTGGTAGATTTACCGTCACGTGATATAAATCGTACGGTACAGAATTCTGGCTCTTCGACGTCTCTGAAAACAGTACAAGGAGCTGGTGGGACGCAAAACCAGCTTCTTCTTCTTCTTCTTCTTATCATTATTATTATTATTATTATTATTATTATTATTATTATTATTATTATTATTATTATTATTATTATTATTATTATTATACTCCAACTGTAGACCATCTCGCTCGCCAACAGTTGTCTTGACAATCACAAGACCCTTAAGAGGTTATTGCTTATACCAAGGTTTTTTTTTTCTTTTTTCTACCGGTATTTCAACGTTGCACTGACGACGATTAAGGCGACGATGGGACTGGACTGAGAAGGAAGCGACCGTGGCCTTAATAAACGTTCAGCCCCAGCATTTGCCAAGGGACAACCAGGGAAAACCGTCTTGGATTTCGAACACGCTATCTCCCGATTGCCAGCTTGCAGATACTTGATTCGAACCACGTGTCTGGACATCGTGTTAATGTATGAATCTGCTGCGACCCTGCGATAGGGAAAAGAACTGGTTCAGAATGAAGCAACTGTGGGCTTAATTAAGGTGTCTCAGCATTAGTCCCGTGTGAAAAGTGGAAACCACGGAAATACATCTTAATGACTGCCGACTATGGAGGTTCGTACACGCCATATCCTGAAAGCTTTATACAACTAAGGCAATTCGTACAGTTTAGCAGACTGTAAGATCCATGCATTGTTATTCATTATATCTTATCTGATGAACTGTAAAAGGGTTTAGGGGCATACTGTATGACATATCGGCTGTCGATTGTTAGTCGCAGATTAATCTCAACTCTGAGATGGATGACAAGTGTTGCAGCGCGAAGTGAAATTTTTCAAGGCACCCATGCGCCCTTTACCCATTGGCAAGCTTACTTCGTTGGGGCGGAGGTAGTGTGCCCGACTCTTATTCCCAAGATCGCTAGTTCGATCGCAGCCGAGATTGATATTCGGAGGGTGGGAAAAATACTTTGGGTTCCATTAGGTAATTGTTATGTAAAAAAAACCTGTGACATCCGCTTTACTAAATTAACTGCACAGTCTTAGGTCCCGTCCATTGAAATTTAAATCACTAGTAAACGATGATTTAATGGCAATTAATTCACAGACTTCTAATTGGCACCAATTCAGGAGATCCTACCCAATCGCTAATGCCACACGAATATTATTTATTATTAACCATGGGCAATAAAACGTACAGTTACTTTTAGATCCTGGGATTAGTTTCCCAGTGTATTAGTGTTGATGTAGACGATAAAAACTTACCTAGTTCTTAGGGTGATTTACTTTTCTCAGCCAAATGAAGAATTAACATTCGTACAGATAAACACAGCTTCTTGTGGAATTTCTTCTATTTACTGATATAGCAGGAAAATGGAGTGACTGGAGCCGTGTGTGACCATCAAAGGTGGTTGTTGTTGTTGTTGCTGCTGTTGTTCTTGTTGTTCTTCTTCTTCTTTTTTACAAGTTGCTTTACGTCGCACCGACACAGATAGGGAGATAGGTCTTATGGTGACGATGGGACAGGAAAGGGCTAGGAGTGGGGAAGACGCAGCCATGTTAATTAAGGTGCAGCCCCGCATTTGCCTGGTGTGAAAGTGGAAACCCATCTTCAGGGCTGCCGACAGTGAGGTTCGAACCCACTATCTCCCGAATACTGGATACTGGCCGCACTTAAGCGACTGCAGCTATCGAGCTCGGTCATCAAAGGAGTGAAGTTAAGCTTCTATAGTGGGTTCGAACCCCACTGTCGGCAGCCCTGAACATGATTTTCCGTGGTTTCCCATTTTCACACCAGGCAAATGCTGGGGCTGTACCTTAATTAAGGCAACGGCCGCTTCCTTCCAACTCCTAGACCTTTCCTATCCCATCGTCGCCATAAGACCTATCTGTGTCGGTGCGACGTAAAGCCGCTAGAAAAAAAAAAACCTATAGAACGGTTAGTGCGCGCCTAGTCGTCCGCTACCAATCGAAACAGCAAAGCACGAGCAGGTTTTGGATGCTATGAAAATGAGTGCTCCGTTCGAGCCTTGGACTAACGCGATTCGACCACGCAAGGAACGGTGATGTCCAACGGTGACTGGGAGTCGCACCAATTGTCGGAAAACTACGGGAATGTAGACTGTAATGGTACAAGCACGACATTGGCTTCGAAGAGAGCTCTGTAGCAAGGGCAGACATGCGTCTGGATCCTGAAGGGCAGTGACCACGTCGTCAACCGAAAAAGGAGAATGAATCGCATCGAGGAAGATGTGGAATATGCGAACGCCACTCCAGAAGGTGCCTTGGGTCGGTCTAAATGCAGACGGGTGTGCCGATAAGCGGACCCTGCCACTGTGTGGGAATAGTGCTTGGAAGAAGGGCGATGTAGCATGTAGTTGCAAATTAGTAATGAAAGATTCTCATTCAATCGTATGAGAGGAAATGGTGAACTGAGATTTTGTAACCTGTCCTCTAGGGTAAATAGACTTGATAGAAATGAAGAACAAAGCAATGAGAAATGACAATTGAGGAGATAATGAAGACATTAAACTTGAAAATGCTGCTCCATTCCGTCTCGAGACTTGATAGAGATACCATCCGATTGCATAATACATGTCCTTACATTCCCTTGACTTCAAGTCGGGAGAATGAGAGTAGTTTTGTAGAGTGAGTTTTGAATATTCTGTGGGTGGGGATGAAATACATCAACGGTATCCATTACCTGCCGTAAAAGGCGACAGAAATGGGCGATCTCTAAAGGCTCTCGGCTTTGGAGTGTCGGGTGGCGACCACGAGACTCGTACCTTTGTCGTGACATATGACAATAAATGGGTTCAAAATGATCTAAAGCGCATTCTAGAGAATAGTCCAAAATCACCTATTTCGAGCGTCTTAAAGTGAAGACGGCCGCTACTGGAACCCCAGCTGAGCAGATCTATTCCACTGGTGGATAATGATTTGGAATTCATGATCATGAAGGTGTGTGAATATTAACAATAAAATTTGGAATCTTCAAGAATTTCTATCGCGAGTTGCGCATTCTGCGTCAGAACTTGCGGCCATGACTCACACAACCCCGTTCGAAATAGTTCACCATAAAAACTTGTATCTGTTGAAAATTCGTATGTTTGAGGTTGAGCACTGTAGTTTAAGCCAAATAGCTACATCGGTGGATCAGTGATAGACTGCCCGACTCATGGTCCCAATTTCACGGGTGCAATCCCGGTTGAGGAGGTCTATTTTTGAAGGAAGGTAAAAAATATTGGCACTTCATGTCATTGTCGATGGCATGTTAAAAGATCCCTGGTGGCGCCTTCAGTGACACCCGAAAAAGTTAACTCACATGTAGGAACCGTCCAGTACAATTCTGCTTTCGTAGCAAGATAGCAGCACAGTCGGAATCTCGAAATAGGTAGGCAGGCCGCCTATATGGCATCACTACAGAAGGTCTGCACCATGGTAGCTGAGGCCATAGATGATGATGATGATGATGATAATGATTATTACAGCTTCAATTGGCTTTTTAAATGCTAAGTAGTATATCCAAATATAAGAAAGTTATTTTTCATTTTATCCATTTTGGACACTATGCAGACATACTGTACAGTTTTCTATATAATTACTTATCCCTTGATCCTTGGACATTTCATTCTTGTATCTCTTGACTCCTCATGAGGTGAATCCGAATTTGCGACCTGGAAAGTGTAATATGCCTCACTCAGTTTAAATAAAATGTTTTTTTAAAATTTCAACTGCAGGTCGGTGATAAGAAAAACTCCACAACAAACACTCACGTGCTAGGACAACGTTCTGATGCTATTCACAGTGTACTTTCTGCCTGCATTTCTACACGCTCAGTTGCTAATAATTTTATTTCGAGTTTCGGATTGCTCATTTTATTCTTTATTCTTGGGCCTCGAGAAGAATATTCATTCCTACCCACACTAACCACTCGTCTTGTTACGTCAGTATTCCAAGTTTGAATTCCATAACATCAGATGGGATTTTCAGTAGGGACCATTCCTTGATGATTGGGACTTTCGACTTAAAAACATTAAATTTTCACTTCAAATATTAAATTGATTTTTTGATGAATATACTTGATAATTTCATCCAATGTTAAAACAAGCACAGTAATACGTTTGTATTGAAAATCAAATAATCAAATAATTATACCTCAATAATACAAAGTGTGATAATCATTCTAATCCTAGCAATTAACTCCTTTTCATTATCTTTTCACTTTTTTTACAATTGGCTTTACGTCGCACCGACACAGATAGATCTTATGGCGACGATGGGATAAGAAAGGCCTAGGAGTGGGAAGGAAGCGGCCATGGCTTTAATTAAGGTACAGCCCCAGCATTTGCCTGGTGTGAAAAGTGGAAACCACGGGAAAACATCTTCAGGGCTGTCGACAGTGGCATTCGAACCCACTATCTCCCGGATGCAAGCTCACAGCTGTGCGCCCCTAACCGCACGGCCAACTCGTCCGGTCTTTTCATTTTTAAGCGAATTGAGAATAATTGACAATGTTACGTCAAATGACTCACAATGAGGTTGATAAAATAACAGCCCGCACAGTGTCTTTTGTCGATGGCTTGCTTTCTTTTGTTACGTTTTTGTTGGTATTCATAGTCTTCGGTTGTGAGGTACCCAGCGTGCTCTTAAGTAACTGGGCACTTTAAGGGAATAAACATTATTAGTCCTGCGAGTCTCAACTTAGGCTAATGAGTTGGTGAGCTGAGTCAAGCTGTGCTTCTGCTTTTTTGTGGAAGGTTTTTCGCTTTCATTTATCCCACCAGACCTCCTTTGATCAAAGCTTTGTATTCTTCTGACCCCGACGGTATTAACTTTAAGAGCTCTAAAGAGCTTTTCGTTTTCACGTGAATCATGATTTTTTTCTGTACAATTTTGATTTGATTGTGTCGATATTTCTTCATTATTATCGTATGATTAATTACTTGCGATCGGCACTACACGTGGATTAAGCTAACTTTTACGACCAGATGCCCTTCCTGAGACCAACCTCTGAACAGCGATGTATTCACTGAAAAATTAATCATCCCCATCATCACTACAATAGATATTAGAACCGTCTGTCTGTATGAAAATGTCTATATGATCAACCAGAGATTTCTGATATTTCTTAGTATTCTTTGATGTTTAGGAGCTTTCGCCTGTTACGTCAACTCAGACGTTAAGATTCTCAATGTGAATTAATGAAGGTTCTTTTGAAACTGAGCTATGGATGAGGAAAACAGAGAACCCTAAGCATCTGTCTCCCTTAGCGATTTTTAAATGTAGGTGGTCATATTGGCAAAAGGAAAAAATGAAAAAGTAGATCATCTGAGAATTCAGTAGTTCAGGCAATCTCGCCTGCAATCAATCGGAAGGTTGGTATTGTTGGAGCTCTAAACGTGGAGATGATGCACCGTGCTGTGTAAGATGGGTGAAGTGGTTGCCCGGAGGAAGCAGCGTGACCTCGTGGCCGAGCAGAACAGAGCTGCAGCACGCGGTCTGGTGGATCGATGAGCGGACCACACCCGAGTGGGGCGCGTGTTCTGTAGCGCACATGGTTACGCGCTCGTTTTCTATGCTCAAGGGTGCGAGCTCGAATTCTGTGGCAGTCGTTGTCATTGAAGAGTGCTTAAATTCGGAAGATTCCTGTCGGGAGATTTTCTGCCACGTAGGACAAATTCCGGCGTCTATAATCTAGAAATTGGAGGGATTTCGTGATATTATTATTATTATTATTATTATTATTATTAGTAGTAGTAGTAGTAGTAGTAGTAGTAATTATACTGGCTTAATGGTCAGCATAGTAACCTTCGGTTCAGAAGACCCCGGGGGCTAGGCCTGGAGTTTTAACTACGTATTGTTAATTCCTGTGACTCGGGGACTAGGTGTTTGTTAATACATACCTCTTCGTATCACACTGTCAACCACCACGGAGACACGCAATAGTGCATACGTTCCGTGTCATTTGGTTGGCATCAGGAAGGGCACCCTGCCCTAAAACTGCCGGGCTGAGTGGCTCAGACGGTTAAGGCGCTGGCCTTCTAACCCCAACTTGGCAGGTTCGATCCTGGCTCAGTCCGGTGGTATTTGAAGGTGCTCAAATACGACAGCCTCGTGTCGGTAGATTTACTGGCACGTAAAAGAACTCCTGCGGGACTAAATTCCGGCACCTCGGCGTCTCCGAAGACCGTAAAAGTAGTTAGTGGGACGTAAAACAAATAACATTATTATTATTATGTCCTAAAACTGAGCCATATTCTCATCAGGTGCCGACCCGAATCTTCTTCTGTCGCTTCTCCGTCACCCTGATAGAGTCGCGGGTGCGAACTGTGTCTCACATATGGACTTCGCCCCGTTTCACTGCTGGATGCTCTTCCTGACGTCAGTGCTATATGGGGGATGTATCCACTATTCTGTATTTCGGTGGTGGTGGTGGTGGTGTTGGTGTGATGTGCTGTTTCTGTGTTAAGAGGAGTGTGTTGAACAACAAAAACACATACGCAATTAAAATATCCGATCCAGCCGGAAATACCCTCTGAATCAACGAAGAAGCCAAGTACCTATCCCAATAAATTAGGGATTATGGTATTATTATTATTATTATTATTATTATTATTATTATTATTATTATTATTATTATTATTATTATTGGTGGCGCCGTGATACCTCGGTTTCCATCCTCTTTTCCCTGGTTTGAATCCTTATGGTTTTGGATGAAATTAGAACCACTGTGTGGCGCCAGGAAGTGTATCTGGTCTTAAACTCCAGCCAAGTTCTAAACTGAGTCTAAATAGACGCGTGAAAAGAAACGGCCGGATTCTCAAGGAAGTTGATGATAAAAGAAATTTGATCCGTGAGATATAAACACTGAAGGCAAGAACTGTGAGACACATCTTCGGACACAGAGACTAAATTTGGAACATTGTTGGAAAGAGAGGAAGAAGATGACCAAGATAGTCCCTTTTTTTAAAACTTGGTTACCGGAATGACCTGGCAGTTCTTTTACGGAGGTGAAAAAACTGCACAAGACTGAAGCAACAACCCTTGGCCTTGAGAGAATGAATTTATTATCTTTATCTCCCACTGTATACGGTTATAGGAGACGCCTAAGTGCCAGAATTTTGTCCCATAGGGAGTTCTTCTACGTACCAGTACATCTACTGGCGAGGCTTGCGTATTTGAATACCGTCAGATGCTGCTGGACTGAACCGGAATCTAACTCGCCAGCTAGGGATCAGAAAACTACACTCTACACAGGGTTGCCCATATCCGGGGGCAGGGTGGGGCCGTGCCCCCCCCCCCCCCGGCTCTCAGGGAAAGGCAAAAATCTAATGTAGTCAGGTGTTTTCCTTTCAAGAAAATGGTTTAAACATCAGTATTGCGTAGAAGTGGTATGGGCCCCTCCCCACAAACTGTCATATGGGCGCCCATGACTCTATAGCCTGAGCAGCTCAGGCCTACACCATCACCACCACCACCACCACCACCACCACCACCGCTACCAATAAACAATATATGCGGAAGGTACTACAATTATTGTAAGTAGAGCGAATTCATGATATGTCTTCTTTGGACTATCCCCATACTTCTTATTGGTTGCATTTTTAATATTTCTCTCAATAACAATTGTTAAGTACTATGCTGTTCTATACCTTTCTCGGGCCTGCTTTATTCTCATTTACTAGTTACAGGATGTTTTAGAGCGGTGTTATAGGGATAACATATATTGTATACCCCTATCAGAGACCTTGAGCTGGATTCATGGCTCGATCAAGAATTTAAATATTACACTAACGGCTGTAACGTGGTTCATTCGGCCTTATGTCAGATGAAGAGCTATTTGATGACTGACTGTGGGCCTGAGCAAGAAAGCCAAGCAGAACGACTGAGGAATCGTCACGCTGATCACATTACAGTTTTGGGCAGCTTATATCTAAATGTCGTTTAATAAGCTGGAATTGTTTTGTTGTCTGTTGGCTGTACCGATTTGTATTTCTAATTGAGGATACGTTTACAAAGGAAGGCTATATGCCAGCTACCAACGCAGCATACACTTTGAGGTGGTGGTACTTACACAGCTATTTTAGGATGGTCAAGTGTAGGTTTTGAAACTAACTCCATTCCCAATTGTGTTTTAAAGTTTCTTTTAGGCTGCGTATACTCTCATCAAAATTATGCGTATATTAGTTGCTGGGTCGGGCATCCAACCTCAAGGCCACAAATCTACATTTTTTCTTCGTGCTCTAGTGCATAATAACAATAACAACAACAACAATGATAATAATAAAAGCGGGCGAGTTGGCCGTGCGGTTAGGGGCGCGCAGCTGTGAACTCGCATCTGGGAGATAGTGGGTTCTAACCCAACTGTCGGCAGCTCTGAAGATGGTTTACCGTGGTTTCCCATTTTCACACCAGGCAAATGCTGGGGCTGTACCTTATTTAAGGCCACGACCGCTTCCTTCCCATTCCTCTCCCATCGTCTCCATAAGACCTATCTGTGTCGGTATGACGTAAAGTAAATAGCAAAATAATAATAATAATAATAATAATAATAATAATAATAATAATAATAATAATAATAATCATCTTCTTCAGTGTTTGTCCCTCCTAGTGGCGGGTTCCGCTACATGGATTCATTGTCTCCATTTAGTTCTGTCCTGGGTCATGTCAGGGTGAAGATTGACGCTCTTCAGATCTTCGTGAAAAGTATCGGCCCGTCGCTGTTTTGGTCTCCTTCCGGCGACTTCTAACATGTAACCCGTATTCCCCATAGTGTCGGTCCCTGTCTCCGTAGTACATGTACAAATCTCGTAGGCGACTTGCGCATTTTGTCTTGAATCCATGCAATGCCAAATCTTTGCCTGAGGGATTCATTGAAGATGTGATCCTGTTTAGTGACGCGAGCTGTCCGCCTCCACATCGTAGTCTCCATAACGCCCAGCTGACGCTCTGTGTCAGTCATAGTCGGCCAACGTTTGCAACCATACAGTGCAACAGGTCGGATGACAGTACGATAGATTTTTGATTTGAGATTGTATTTCATCCTTCGGTCGCAAATGATGCCGGTCGTTGTTCTCCATTTCATCCAGGCTGCGGATATCCTTACATTGGCCTCTTCAACAAATCGGCTATCATCAGCGATCGTGGAACCAAGATACTTTGAATCCTGTCACTCACGGCAGGTCCTCACCCTCTACCTGAGTGGTTCCGAATGCTTGTGGATCTGACGTCATATATTCAGTCTTCTTTTTATTGAGGTGCAAGTCGTCTTACGCCAGCCGATCGCTCAGTTTTTGGGTTTGCCGTTGCAGATCAACCTGTGTCTCATAGGCCAACATTACATTGTCTGCATAGAGAAGCGTCCATTATAAAGAACGTTGCAGGTCTGCTGTCACAGTGCTCATCACTACAATGAACAAGAGTGGTGACAACTCTGAACCTTGATGAACGCGACGGTAATGGAAAAGTCACTGAATGCTTCTGCGACGGCCTGAACATAGCTCCGTGGGTCTACATAAGGCAGCTGAACTCAGTTGACAAGGTTTTCGGGTATGCCATGCTCTCGCCATGTGAGGTCATGGGTTACTCGATCATAGGTCTTCTGAAAGTCCAGGAAAGCTAGATGGATCGGCTTGTTCTCACGATACTTTTAATCCAAGAGCCGTACAGCATGGATTGCATCTGTTTGCTACAATTATTCACAAATCCAGCTTGGTTTCTGGAAAGAACATGCTTAAATACCTTCATCGCATGACACGAATCGGCCGGTAATCAGAACATTCAGCCTGGCTCCCCCTTTTTTTAAGATAAAACGTTGATGCTCCTTTGCCAGTCGGTCGGTGTTCGAACCTTTTTAATGATCTGCTTGAACAGTCGTGCTAACCGTGCATCCCACTGTTGAGAGTAACAAAATTTCCGCTGGACGATTGTCTGTGCCAGTAGCTTTCCCCGGCTTCATTTCTTTCAAATCAGCCTTGACCTCTTCGATATGAATGTCCCAGACAGGTCCTTCCATAACAGTGACTGAGAGTGGTCTCTTTTTTGCGATGCCTCGCTTTGGTGAGTTGGTATAATTCTCGCTCGCCTTCACGCTTGTCTAGTTTTGCTTTAAGATACGCAAAATGCGCAGTTTTTGTTGGAGCTTTGATCTTCTTTGCATCACTGTGGACTATCTTATAGGCATTCCAACGAGACGGTGTCTTGTCAGCAAGAAACTCACAGTAAAGCCCTTTCTTCTTTTGTACTGCAGTTTTGACCTCGTCACTTGAGAGCTATGTAGGTTTGTCAGTTTTTCGTCGAATTTGTTTTGTTGCTCCAAGAACAGTGCATGAGATATCATGAGCAGCCTCATTCAGTTTGATCCAGCTATCTTCGATTGTAGTAATTGGTGGCAATGTTATTCGTGTGACAACATCGCCCTCTTTTTCCTTGAAGCGCCACTATTTGTTTCTCGCTGGTGCTGTACGAAAGGCGTGTTCGGAACTCGGCGATTAGGTACGCAACTTGCAGATAACTGGTTGATGTTGCGTCGCGACAGTTTTATATGGCACAACCTTTGTGTCCAACACGTCTTTAAGATCTCGACGCCTAACGAGGATGTAATCGATCTGCGTTGCCTTTGTGTCTCTGTAATGTGTGTTTAAATGCGAATCACGCTTTTTGAACCATGTGTTCGTGATGACCAGGTGATGGGATTCTGCATAATCGATGATTCATTGCCCATCGTCGTTCTTTTCTCCGAAACGATGTCCACCGTGGCACAGTGGGTAATTTCTAGCATCCAGCCGGCCAAAAATAATATTTTCAACCCTTGTCTCTGGCGCGCATTTTCTGTGAGTCGTGTTTATAAGACTCTTGGGTACAGTAATTAAGAATTGAAAAGTCGCGCTGTCTGATTATCTAATCTCACCGAAGGCCTAAAGTGGCTCTCCTCCGTTAGGACATCATATTCTGGCGAGGTGAGCGCGCAGTTATTATGTGAGGGCTCAGTAAAGACGTCAGAACTAAATAATTCTTTAGCTTGTAATGTGATTTTATTAGATGAAGGTATGTATTTTATATAGTATGTAGCATTTTCTGAAAATTACTATATTTTTGTCCGGAATATGCACTTAAAATTCAGGTACAGGGTGTCCAAGCGCTATCTAATTATACAAATTTGAGCTGACTTTCAAAATGGATTGCCTTTGATTCCGCAATGAAAGTCTTTTGGACGAGTTATCTATACTTTAATAAATAGGAAAATGTGACTTTTTGCTGCGACCAGGCGCGACCATGAGAGTAATAAAAAATTTTCAAAAGCCATGTACTCTGTAACGCGGAGGTCGGTTTTCGAGCTGTTGAGGAACAGCAGGGAATAAAAGCGGAACGATGCTATTGCGAATGTTGTAATTGAACATGTAGGCTTTGAGGATTGTTCCGAGGATATATCCAAGTCAATAAGGAAGTCTGTCAGTATTTTGTGTGATAAAATTCGATCACAAAATATAGTAGAAAAAGGGACAAATTGCTGAAGTACAATAAAAGTTGGTTCGACCAGAGAATGAGCCTTGCAGAAGGACGTGCGTCACAACAATGTCAGGATGAGCCGGCCACTACGATAGCTCATTCCATATTAAGAAAACAGTATTGCTCTTATGACAACAGGGTTGCCATATCGAATGGCTTTTCTCAACGCCATCACGGGAAAAAGGTGGCACATAATTTTTTAAAATTCAGTATTTAAGTTCAAGACAAAAAGCTGAAGAAACTAAGCTACAAATTATTTTTATGAACTAAAGGGGACGCGGGGTTTACAGGGGCCACTTTTGGTTTGTACAGAATCAGAGGTAAACTACAGCACGTACGAAACCTCAGCACTGAAATATAAGGCAAATTGCTGGAGAAAATAGACAAATAATTTTACGGGCTCGAGGGGCGGGGGGTGTATTTAATTGCATTTAATAAGTTTATCCAGACAATACAAGATAGAAAAAGGACGCAATAAACAAATACGGCAGATGACTACAAAAGATCACAGTATTAATGTTAAAGAAATAAATCACACACGTAGGCTTATCGCATAACAATGATTTAAAGCCTAAAATACACACGCAATAAATAAATAATGTAGATGACTTCACTACAGAAGTGAGCTGCCAGCGGTTCACAGAGCGGTTGAACATGCTACACTTCACTGCGTGCAGTGCATTGTCTTCCTATCAGTCTTCCCAAAGGTGCTTTACTCGTATATCTAGCGCGTCCCCTAAAGGGATTTGTAATATTCCTTAAGTGACTGAAAGAGTAATTTACTCAACAACACTTAAATTTGGGTTATGACCACTTCATGCATGGATTCGATGTTTAGAATGCCTTTTACATATAGCGTACAGACTTGATGTGGGAAAGTGGCAAATAAGAGATGCCGAGGAGAAGAAACTGGTTGAAGAAAGAATATACAGGTTCGGTTCAGGGAGGAAACGGGTCTATTGGTTGATATCCGAAGCAAAATGCTGGCAATACCAATGATGGAAACCGCTAGAAAATTCTTCAGAGAGGCTTCCACTTTTGCGGATATTACTGGAGTAGACCTAAATTTAATAAACCATCTACGTGTCATCTTAGAAACTATTTCGTGTGGGTATGCCATTGATAAAGTGACATTTGGAATGTACGCAAAGGAAACCATACAAATGTACTTACAAAAATACAAATCGTACTACATGCCTATAAATTTGCACAAACTCTTGGTTTATGGAGACAACCAACTCTTGGAGAGGTGGACAACTCTCCAAGGAAGGCCAGGAGACCAGGATTAAAGATAACAGGAAACCTTCCAGAAAGGACACAAATACTGACCTTTTCCATAGGCTGCTTATTCCATCGGACCCTTACGTTACCAGATTAGGAAAATAAAGGAGGAGGAATTTGATTCCGCTTTCACAAGAAGTGCTCAACTTACTGTCTGAGTCTCCTGTATCTGGTTCTGCCGAAGGAGATAATGATAGTGAAGTTAGCGATTCTGATGTAACTATTAACATATATTTAATTTCTTAAAGCTATAACGAAAAATGATTAAAATTACAAAGATTACTAATTCTACTCCTGGCGTAGTAATTTGTTCTTTGTACTTGATTGACCAGACACTTAATTATCTCCAATAATAGCAGTTGCATACTAAGTTTTATGTAAATCGGTCCATTAGTTTCCGAGATACGATTTTTGGCCGTCTAGATTCCTGAAATTACGCACTGTGCGTGGGCTGCATGATCTTCCTTTCTGTGACCGACATGTCCATTTGGGTCACCTGCGACAATGAGGTAGTCTTCTAGAGGGACTTCGGCCACCTTCTCTTCAAGCATCTCCCAGAAGGCATGCTTCATTGTTCCGGGCAAACATGTTTGCGGGACGTATGCGGTGAAAAAAAGTACTTTTCTTCAATCTGCGGTGTAGATAATCTTCATCAGACGGTCATCATACCGCTGCACATCAGAGATACAGTTGTCGAACTTTGACGATACAACGTTACCAACGCCACTGGTTGTTCCATGGTTACCATTTTATATCAGTTTGTACCCGCATACGATGTAGTACGACTTCTCTCCACTCCAACGTGTTTCCAGTAGTGCACAGGCATCGGTCTGTCTCCTTTCCAGAGCCTTTGAGAGTTCGCTGTACCGCCCATACATATTGCTGACGTTGAGTGAAGTAAGACGGGTTGTATGGGCTAGCTTGTTTTGCCGTTGCCGCCCGTGTGATGGTAACCCTTGAATGCTTCTCACGTTGACCGGTCCTTGCCAACGCGCGTCGCCCTAGCCTTGGTACTAAATCCGAAATACATCATTCCATGAGATTGTGACTGGGCGATTGTACGGCCGGCTTGTCACACAGCCTATCACCAAGCATTTTAGAACTGCTGCCAGCGTCTCCCTAGGTGTTCAGGTTTGAGGGCAGTCATTTCCCGTACCTCATGGGTATGGTTTTCCCGCCAATAATCGGGTTGCTGATTGCAGTGGCTCCTGACTGGGCGATGGGATCGCCACATCCCGACGCCAAAATAATAATATTAAACCTCAATTATAAAGGGGATCTCGACAATATCAAGAAAGCTGAAAGGAAAATCGTGCGAAAAATCCTTGGTCCAAAACTTACAGATGAAGGATATCGTCTACAATCGCACAAGATCACAGAAAAATACTCAAACATTGAAACAGATTTCCGTAAACGACGATTGAAATTTTATGGACACATTATGAGGCTAGATGACTACCGACTAACAAAGAAAATACTGTATTGATATACTCACAAACATTAAAGACAACAACGGTTCGGATCAAACAAGTCCAAACTGATCTCAATAACGCCAGCATCACACCTACTGATATCGAAAACCGCAAAACTTTCAGACGTAAGACCTACACTTGGGAAGTTGCTTCAGAAGATAAGCCCTTGCAGAACTAGGAGAACCGAGCTCGATAGCTGTAGTCGCTTAAGTGCGGCCAGTATCCAGTATTCGGGAGATAGTAGGTTCGAACCCCACTGTCGGCAGCCCTGAAGATGGTTTTCCGTGGTTTCCCATTTTCACACCAGGCAAATGCTGGGGCTGTACCTTAATTAAGGCCACGGCCGCTTCCTTCCCACTCCCAGCCCTTCCCTGTCCCATCGTCGCCATAAGACCTATCTGTGTCGGTGCGACGTAAAGCAACTAGAAAAAAAAACTAGGAGAAAATGGACTGACGACGGTCGAGCTAGCGACATGATGAAAGAATTCTGGAAGAACACGAAAAATAACAACCAAAAATCATAATTTGCTTTATGTTATATTGTATGCGTCGAAACACACTAAATAATAATAATAATAATAATAATAATAATAATAATAATAATAATAATACCATTTCTTAGATTCCTTTCTTGAGTGGTCAGCGGTTTCCTGTAGAGTCCTGGTTTCGATTTCTGGCCACAATTTAAACAACGTTTTAGACTTTTAAAAAACACAAGCGTCCACATGTAATTATGATTGCAATTCTTTGCACATAACTGAAATACACGCGACTAAAGAAAAACGATAATCTTATAAAAATTAATATCACTAGACATCAAATTCGATGAAATCGAACATGTTACTGTGCGGTATGGATCGGTGTTGCTATATGTTTGCTTACGGGAAATGGTGTGTAGCTCTGAGGATGATTTTCTGTGGTTTCTTGCTTTCACACCAGATGTGTTCATTAAATAAGGGAACGATCTTCCAGATGAAGCGCTTTCATGTCCTACTGTCGACGAAAACCTACCTGTATTAGTGAAATATTAAAGAAAAAAAAAGAGAGTTTAGGTATCGAAAATTATTGTAACAACTAGATAATACACTGGAAAGATTGTTTTGTTCCAGTGAGAACGTGCAGCCTGCCTGCTGCTCCGTTCTTCACTTGTGCGGAGAGTGTGTCCGCGAGGAGAAAAAAAGTCACGGAACGTCTGATAGAGACGTGTCAGCACCAGGGTGCTCTGAATATTAATATGTCGCTGCTGTACACTTGTCTCAATGGACCATTGCAAAGGAGCGTGATTGTCGCGCTTGCTTCTGGACTGAAATAATGGTCGTCCAAATTCGACTCCTGGTGGCAATGCTTAGTCTGGAACTTGTATTATTTGTTCATTCATATTCGAGTATAGGAAAACCTTTTGTTTTATTTATGTCACCATCAAATGCAGTATTGTTGGGTTCTGTTCCTTGACTTTCTGTTCTGAAGACCCTGGGTTCAGTTCTCGGCCAGTTCTTGTCGCTCGGGGCTGAGTGTTTGTCTTGGTCTTTTTTTTTTAAATCTATGACTTTCGGCCTGGTGATGGCCATACAGCCAGATACAGTAAAATACACAGAAAATGAACATCACAGGTACATACTACATAAAATGTACACAATGAGTTATTGTTGTTGACAAGGTAATATGATAAATGGTCGTAGAGTGTATTGTAAACAGAGGCCTGGGCCTGTATTCTTCAAACATTTCTGGATAGCGGACTACACTGCGGCGCGTTTTGTAGGTAACAAAGTTGATATTTTGGCTGGTAGTGGTTCATGTAATTCTCCTATTGTCTTTGTTGCTGAGAAGTAAAAAATATATGTTCTCGATTCTCCAACGACTCTGTCACATCTACAATACCGGTCGTCGGCAACATGAACACGAAATAGATGACTGCGGAAGCTATCATGGTTGAATCTAATGATAGATGTTAGGATATGTATCGCCTGTTCGAATTCAGTTTGGAGAACCAGGGCTTGGACGGTGGATGAGGCTGTATCTGAGAATAATAATGTCCACGGTGTTGTTTGGATACATTCCACTTTTGATTCCATATGTCATATGCTCGTCGTTCAGCCCTGGAAATGAAACCACTGGATGCAAGGTACGTCTCAGAGGTTGGCCTGATTCTGCTGCTTGTTTGGCGAGATTGTCTACACATTCGTTGTGGGGTGATTCCGCTGTGGGCTGGTATCCGTAGAAGAATGGCACGGTAGCATTTGTTGGTCTTAATACACTTCTCTTCGTCTACATACACCACACCACACCACCCTACCAACCACCACAGAAACACGCAGTATTGCATACGTCCTCCACATGTGCTTTTTATATATTTGTTACAATCTGTACTAATGGCGTTCGGCATCGGAAAACCATGCGGCCAGTATTTACACAGCGAGAGAGCATGCACTTCGTGGTTGAAAAGGAGTAATAACTCGTAAGTTAACACTGCAGTCTGTTAAATATTGTGAAATTACAGCGCATAATTGTGGAGTTAGGTTCAATAAGAGGACGACAATTGAGTTTGGCAGCGGGGTATTTAACTTCACTTATTCTGCTGTTGGGAGTACTTCTTACATGGCAGTGAGATGTGGTTCAAGTCGGCTGTTTCTCCAGAGTCTACACATGAGGTTGGCGTGAGGAAAGGCATCCGGCCGTAAAGTTTGGCTTATTCATATGAAGTTCCGACCCTAGCAAATTGGGAAAAGAATAATTTCTGGGTTGGGTGTGCTCTTCTTCAAGAAACTGGTACCTCTCATGATTGTTGTTAGCTTTGTATCTGTTATTCTCTCCGTCTCCAATTTTTCCAGTTCATAAGTCTCTCCAGCCAAGCAAGAGAATGCTGTTCAGGCGTCCTTACCCTTAATTAATTAATTTATTTATTTATTTAGGAAAAAACATTGCGTGTTAAAGCTTGCAATAATTATTTAGATGAATGAATCGTCTTATGCAATCCTTATCAGTCATGTAAGTCACAAATTAGCAAGTTAATTTAAAATATACAGTATGTGCGGGGCGTGAAAGCCGAGTGACGTTGTCACTTGCTTCTCACAAAGGTGGCTGGTCGAATCCCGGCCAGTAGACGCGGGTTTTTTCAAACTTTTAATGAAATGTTACGTCCTTCAAGAGACGTGTCGAACTGCAAGCTTTCTCTCTTACGATATTGGAATGTATAGGAAAATATTATTAGCCTTCTTCGCAATCAAACAGTGTGCAGCCTTTAATCTAAATGCTTACTACATTCAATGTAGTTTGGATTCAAAATTGTTAAGAGTTCTTTCTAAAGTCGTTATGCCAACTTTAATTTAAAGTTTGATCTCGGCAAGCCTCTTGAAGTACAGGAACAACCTATAACAGTTTTCTTCCCTTCAGTTTTCTTCATATCTGTGTTAAGACTTGTACGTTTTCTGCCCCATTTGTTTGTTCACGTCTCTCATACATATTACTTTGAAATATCCTCACCTTTCCGTTTTCATTTCTCTAAATCTCTCCTCCAAATGGAGAGCACGAATGTTTCCACAATTGGATCACTCGCTCGCTGTAGTCGTTTTAACGAAACCAGGAAAAAGAACAGCGCTTGAACAGATGAATGGCGAAGGCATGCTGAAGCTAGAGAAAGTGTATAAATGGGCCGGCTAAATTAGTTTATTTTTACGTTTTACTCTATTCGCTACAGAACTCGTTGTCAAGGTAATATTTTGCGTTTTTATTTCAGAATATTTTTAGGCGCCTATTTTCATACCCGAGTGTGATAAAACAGGATTTTTGATAACAACGTAAATTTAATGTATCCCCGATCAAAAAAAAAATTCCACACCTATATGCGCGTGTATTACTGGCATTGACCAAATAAGGTATAGGAAACTTATCAAAATTCTCAGATAAACAACCAAATTCGTACAAAGTAAGGAGGGAGAGAGAGAGAGAGAGAGAGAGAGAGAGAGAGAGAGAAGGCAAACCCTTCCTCCTAGAAAGAGAAATCGAGCAAGTATGTATATTTGGGTCTACAGGCCACCTTCAAACAGAACACAGAAAAGGATCTTGCCCATTCGGTGAATGTCTACGGGGTTACGTGCCAGAAGCGACCGTGCCGGATGCGACCCATCAATCACAACTGATCTGCATTTAGGGCTGTCACCAAGTGGCAGATTGCTTATCACTTACTAACTTAGTGTTTTCTAAAATAAAGGTCTGACGCCGTGGTTAGCCAGTTCGACTGCCGTTGGACGAAAAAAATAATTATGATATTGTTGCTAGCTTTACGTCACAGTAACTATGTTTCTGGTTTTAGGAGACGCCGAGGTGCCGGAATTTAGTCCCGCAGGAGTTACTTTATGTGGCAGTGAATCCACCGACACGAAGCTGACGTATTTGAGCACCTTCAAACATCAACCGGACTGAGCCAGGATCGAACCTGCCAAGTTGGAGTCGGAAGACCAGCACCTCAACCGTCCGAACCACTTGCCTGGATGAAAAAAATCACCATCAGAATTTAGGCCGGCAGGGTAGGAAAGTTGGTGGTATACAATTTGTAATCACTAGATTGCGTGCCAAAAGCCTGCATTCAAATCCAAACCTCTTCGCATTGTTCAGATGAAGTGAGGGAATATGATGCTGTTGATGGTGATTCGTCCGTCGGATGGCTACGTAAAGCTTTGAACAGACCCCTTGGTTTTATTCGAGAGGAGTAGGCTATGTGCCGACACCGGGTTTCACCCTCTCCCTACCTCATTATAATAATCTCACATCCAGAGGCGCAGGCCGCCCACGGGAGTCAGGTAGAAAGATCTGCACCAGGCGAGCCGAACACGTCCTCGGACACTCCCGGCACTAATAGGACACGATAAGTAAGTAGGCCTAAGTCATAAATAATTTCAGAGAATTAGGAAACCTCCCCCATGGTCTGGTACCTTGACGTGGTGGGGAGGCTTGCGTGCCTCAGTGATCCCGAGAGCGATGCCGGCGGGAGCTTCGGCTCTTGGCAGGGTCACCCTTGCCGGTAAGGTGAGGATGAGGGGCCAGACTAAATGACAGACCTTCAGCTGTAGGTCCTGAAGGAAGAAAATCTTTGTCTCAGGGAGTAGGGAATGAGAACACCACCAGTCCTGAAGTTGCAGCATGGCAGGGGCAGAGGCCAAAAGAGGGCAGCCCCCTCACTGCCCTATAGGCACTGTGGGCCCATATCTCACATGCCCGAAATAATTCTCATGAAAAGTCAAAACGAGAGATACACCGGACTGCTGAACCCGATGGCAACATGGCGAGGAAAAAGGATTATGAGATTTGGAACATGGAATATAAGAGGATTAGCTGGAAAGGAGAATGAATTAGTGGCAGAATTCGAGAGAGCAAGACTTGTAGTGCTGGCACTGACAGAGACAAAAAAGAAAGGTCAAGGGGTAGATACAATGGTGAACGATCATGTGCTCATTTATAGTGGAGTTAACATCAGATTAAGGGCCAAATCAGGAGTAGCACTACTGATCCACAAGAACTTCAGAAGCAAGATTCAGGATTGGAAATTCCACACGGATAGAATTCTAACGGTCAGCATACGATTAGATCCAGAGATGGAGCTGATGACATTTATTGTGGTGTACGGAGTGAACGACGATGTAAGAAAGGAGGAGAAGGATAGGTTCCACGAAGAGCTACAGAATGTGGTGGATGGCACTCGAGGGGAAATCATTGTATTAAAAGATCTCAACGGCAGAGTCGGAAACCAGCCAGAGGGAAGTGGCGGAGCTGTTGGCCGGCATGGTGAGCCTGTGGTTAACAACAATGGTGAGAGGATTGTTGATTTCTGCGTTGCCAATAATCTCGTCGCAGTGAACACCGTGTTCCCGCATAAGATGATACACATGTACACGAGGGAGAAACCCAGCCGAGATGAGCGCTCCATCATAGATTATGTGTTAGTGAAGAGAGATCACCTCCAGAAGGTGACAGACCGTCGAGTATACCGTGGCTATGAAATAGGAAGTGACCATTTTCCCTTGATAACAGCAATGAAAACAACAGCAAAGGTACAGAGGAAACAACCTAAGAACAAGAAGCAAGAAAAGATTAAGGTGTATAAGTTAAGAGAGAACAGGGAGGTACAGGAGCAGTTCACACAGGAAGTGGAGGAGGAGTGTCAGAGGATAGAGGAGAGGATCGAGGAAATGGACCTGGAGGGAAAGTGGAACATGTTCAAGAAGATACTATTAGAAGTGGCAAGTAAAGTATGTGGAACAACAAAGGTGGGGGAGTACAAGAAAGAACAAGCTGGTGGAATGATGATATCAAGGAAGAAGTAAGAAAGAAAAAGGAAATGTGGAAGAAATACTTAAGAAGCAAGGATGCTGAGGACCATGAGATGTATAAGGAACAAAGAAGAAAGGTTAAAGACCTAGTGAAAACAGCGAAAAGACAGTCTTGGGAAGAATTCGGACAAAGAATGGAGAAAAATTATAAAGAGAACCAGAAGCTGTTCTATAGAGCACTGAAAAACATGAGAAAGGAGAAACAGTGCCTTCTAAAGTTTATAAAAGATAAGGAAGGGAAAATCTTAACAGAAGAGAAAGAAATAATGGAGAGATGGAAAGAATATTTTAATGATTTACTGAATGGAAATGGGAATGATGACAGCCCATGGTCAAGTGAGGAAAGAGAGGAGACGGGGGGAGAAGGAGAACAAGAAGAAGGAGAGGACTTAAGGATAAATGAAATGCAGTTGGCTATTAAACAACTCAAGAATGGGAAGGCCCAAGGACATGATAGAATCGCCCCAGAAATGATTAAGAACTTGGGAAAGAAAGCAGGAAACTTTCTATTCAAGATTATGGTGGAGGCCTGGAGAACAAAAAAGGTACCTAGAGATTGGGAAGTAGCAGTCATCGTCCCCATCTTTAAGAAAGGAGACAATCGAGAGTGCAGTAATCACCGTGGCATATCCTTGTTATCAGTGCCTGGGAAGGTCTTCTCAAAGATCCTGGAGACTACATTAAGAAAGGAGGTAGAGGCTAAATTTGAAGAAGCCCAGTGTGGCTTCCGCCCAAATAGAAGCACGCAAGATCTCATATTTACTGTTAGGATGGCCAGTGCAAAGCTACTGGAAAAGAACAAGACCCTTCATGCTGCCTTTATTGACCTGAAACAGGCATTTGACAGAGTCCCGAGGTCCAAACTCTGGAAAGTCCTAAAGGAGTATGGAGTTAGCAAGTCCCTTTGCAGTTCAATCATGAGTCTGTATAAGAACTGTCGGAATTACGTGCGGACAGGAAATGTGAGGTCAGCAGAGTTCACTACGAGACAAGGAGTCCGGCAGGGCTGCAGTCTTAGCCCTCTTCTTTTCATCGTATACCTCGACCATATTATGAAGCTGTGTCATGAGGAAATCAAGAAATTGACGGTCGAAAATTATCTCATGCGACCAGTACGATTTTCTGATGACCTGATTGTTGTTGCCTCCAGCGAACAAAACCTGCAGCACAACATCAATGTATGGGTGGAAGAGCTTAAGGAAAAAGGTATGGAGGTGAATGTGGATAAGACAAAGACTATGGTTATCAGCAGGAATGAGGAGAGACACTGTATCATGGTCGATAGTAAACCATTAGAACAAGTCACCAAGTTCAAGTATCTTGGCTCAATCATCAGCTCAGATGGGAAGATGGAGGAAGAAATAACAGAAAGAATAGGAACAGCAGGGCGCTTGTTTAATGCCATCCGAACAAACTTCCTCAACAAGAAGGAGATCTCAAAGGGCACAAAATTAGCCGTTTACAAATCCACCTTTATTCCCACATTGACCTATGGCTGCGAATCCTGGGTGCTAACAGAAAGAACCAAGAGCAGAATCCAGGCGACAGAGATGAGGTACCTCCGGAAAGTAGAGGACAAAACCAGGAGAGACAGGATCAGGAATACAGCCATCCGGAAAGTATTGAATATGAAGCCACTGGAGAAAACCATCCAAGAATATCAATTGAGATGGTTTGGCCATGTCCACCGAATGTCGACAGACCGCTTGCCGAGGTTAATGAGGGAGGTGAGAGTGGAAGGAAGGAAGGCTCGAGGAAGACCACGGAAGACATGGGAGGAGGGGATTAGAGAAGCACTGCAGGAGAGGGGACTCTCGGTACGAGAGGCCGTTGCCATTACCGGAGATAGGAGTAGATGGAGATCTCTCGTATCCTCGACACCTCATGGTACAAGAGGACCGGATTAAGTAAGTAAGAAAGAATTAGGAAATATATTGAACATCTCCCTTGGGTAATTATTCCAATCCCTAACTCCTCGTCCCATAAACGAATATTTGTCTCAATTTCTCGTCTTGAATTCTAACTTTATCTTCATACTAGCTGATGTACCCGTGCTTCGCTACGGGATTCTCAGAAAGACTGACTTTGTGGTTTTCCTAACTGAAGTCAACATCAGAGAGAGTCATCTCCGTACAGGCAATAAAGGCCCTTGGAGGGGTGGAAGGTAAAGGCTTCCACTATCCGTAACCTCGGCACTTGGTGGGGTAGAGTGGTTAGCTCTACGCCCGGCCTTCTTTGCCCCCACTCCCCAGAAATTAACCTGGTACTCATTTTTGATGTAGGCTGAGTGAACTTCAGGACCATGTGCACCTTCGGAAGTGGAAACGTAGTTTCTTAAATTTTACGACTTCCTGACGGGGATTCGAACCCACGTCCTTCCGGGCGAACCGAGTACGCCTTTACCGCCTCGGCCAGGCAACATACGTCATTAAAAAATTCGCCAGTAGGAATGTAGCTACTAAATGGAATGTTATCATATAAAATACTCGATCGAATAAAAACTGAACAATTTCTCAATTTTAACGAACAGTACTACGGTGCCGTCTAACAGTCCAAAGTTCCAGAGCTGGAATGACCAGGCCGCAGACAGCAGTGAATACTCCTCTGCCATTATTCCGTGAAATATGCACACTGATCATTCCAATCAAGCCTCAGATTAGGGATTGAATAGCTGGAATACTATGATGAACCAATGTGTTACGTACCAGTAGTATAAGAAATGTTATGAACCAGAGAGTCGCCTCTGTGGTGTAGTGGTTAGCGTGATTAGCTGCCACCCCCGGAGGCCCGGGTTCGATTCCCGGCTCTGCCACGAAATTTGAACAGTGGTACGAGGGCTGGAACGGGGTCCACTCAGCCTCGGGAGGTCAACTGAGTAGAGGTGGGTTCGATTCCCACCTCAGCCATCCTGGAAGTGGTTTTCCGTGGTTTCCCACTTCTCCTCCAGGCAAATGCCGGGATGGTACCTAACTTAAGGCCACGGCCGCTTCCTTCCCTCTTCCTTGCCTATCCCTTCCAATCTTCCCATCCCTCCACAAGGCCCCTGTTCAGCATAGCAGGTGAGGCCGCCTGGGCGAGGTACTGGTCATACTCCCCAGTTGTATCCCCTGACCAAGAGTCTGAAGCTCCAGGACACTGCCCTTGAGGCGGTAGAGGTGGGATCCCTCGCTAAGTCCGAGGGAAAAACCGAACCTGGAGGGTAAACAGATGATGATGATGATGATGAACCAGAGATTTATTTAATAATAAATAAATATGAACCAGAGGAATGGCATCCTAAAGAAGAAAGTTATCTAACTCCCCAGCTACTTCCAGCAAATATTCAGGTAGGCTGTTAAACTCAGTACGACCGGGCGATTTGGCCGTGTGGTTAGGTGCGCACAGCTGTGAGCTTGCATCCGGAAGATAGTGGATTCGAACCCCACTGTGGGCAGCCCTGAAGATGGTATTCCGTGGTTTCCCATTTTCACACCAGAAAAATGTTGGGGCCGATCTTTAATTAAGGCCAAGGTCGCTTCCTTCACAGTCCTATCCCTCTCCTATCCTATCGTCGCCATAAGACCTATCTGTTTCGGTGCGACGTAAAGCAAATTTAAAAAAAGTCGGTACGCAGCAGTAATCCTAAATACGTATCGGAGATGAGTGTCAACAGAAAACAAAAAGCACATCACAACAAAACAATGGTCAATAAAATGTTATTGTTGATCAATTTTATGAACTTTCTTTATTGTGGCCCTTCACATTTAGTTTTCTTTCAAGTCTGCGATATTAGGGCGTTTTATAAAATTATTTTTTAGCGTAGACTGTAGTTCCTCATTCTCCGACTTTACATACCGATTTTTATTAAGTTCGGTTTACCTATTTTCTCGTGACTCGGCGCTGATATGGATTTAGTAACAAAAATCCAAATTCATAAATATCTCTGTGATCATAGCCGGGACGGTAACAATTTATAAGAGATAAATGATCGAAAATTTAAATCTATGTAACTTTAGTTATGTAGTATTTATCGATACGACCATTAGTAACATAAATATTTGAGAATAAAATTTTATGCTTTCCCCTAAACTACCATTTCAGTCAGCGTGAATAAAATTATTTATGGGCTAGATTATAGCGAACTATTCCCCGACTTTGTATACCGATTTTCATTAAGATAGGACCACTAATAACATAAATATTTGAAAATTACGTTTTAGGCCTTCCCCTAAACTACCGTTTTTCTCAGCGTCAATACAATTATTTACAGCCTAGATTATGGAGACTTGTTCCCTGACTTTGCCTACTGATTTTAATTAAGATACGACCACCAATAACATAAATATTTGAAAATTACGTTTTAGGCCTTCCCCTAAACTACCATTTCACTCAGCGCGAATAAAATTATGTATGGCCTAGATTGTAGCGACTAATTCCCCGACTTTACATACCGATTTTCATGAAATCCTCTTCAGCCGTTTTCTCGTGATGCGTGTACATACATACAGACGGACAGACAGACAGACAGACAGACAGACAGACAGACAGACAGACAGACAGACAGACAGACAGACAGACAGACAGACAGACAGACAGACAGACAGACAGACAGACATAAATTACGGAAAAGAAAAAAAGTGCATTTCCTTGTTACTGTGGACATGACCGATACAGAAATACCATTTTTTTTTCTAATTCTGAGCAATGTACAGACAAAACTCTTATTTTATATATATAGATTGTAATCTTTCCTACTTTTGAAAACACCACTCAAACTTATTCGTCTACTAATGCCATTCTATGTCATCTCTCCACTGACAGCTCGGAACATCCCGCTTAATTGAGCAGCTCGTCTTTTTTACTTCTAAGTCTTTCAGCAGCATTTTCGTAACGCTACTCGTGTGTTTTGTTACCAAACTTTAACGATTGTTTTCTGAAAGTGTTTCAACCTTAATTTCGGAGTCCCCGGTACAGCGTAATTAGATTCTGAAACAAATTTAGATATGACTAGCTGATGTGCCCGTGTTTCGCTACGGAATCCTACATTGTATTCAGAATTCTAGATTAAGTACTCTACACGTTGTAAGATTCTTAAAGTTACCCAGAAAAGCGACGGGAAAGTCACCATACGTCTTTTCTTATGTGAAGACTGGGTTAGGGAATTATAATGGCAAGTCCTCTTGCCTACTATCAGTCACAATGAACTTGGGGAGTTTTCATTATGATGGCAGGTCCACTTCCTACTGCCAGTCAGTCGAGTTGGGCAGTTTGATGATAATGGCAGACAATCACTCTCCACCTGCCTTTTTACATCCTCAGAAAGGCTGTCTTTGTGGTTTTCCTAACTGAAATCATGTCGTGCACCGACCTCCCACGGACTCGAACCGGCGGACTGCCAGGTGGAAGGCAGCCGGGGTTAGCAGCCGAGTCTTGAGCTCAAGGTGTCAGAGGAGATTAATTAGTGTTAGAATGATAATCAAAGACAGGAGACACCTTGTAGCATTAATGTAATTGAATAATAATTATAGGCAGATTTAGTTACTGTAAGAAAAGGGAAACATTTCAAGAAGTTACATGTAGTGGAGAGAGCTTGCGAAGTGCGCTTACACAAGAGTTGACTAAGAGCGGGGACTTGTTGATCACAACAAGGTATTTACTGTGTATCGACAAACAGAGCTAGTATGGCAGCGGGCCGCCGAAGCCGACAAAGAAATAAAGCCCAGTGCAAGGCCATTCAGGGTCAGTACAGATGCACTAGGGAAACAAGGAAAGATGACGATAAAGTAAGACAGTAGTGCCTAGGTAGCAGCACTTACTGTGACAACTATTGAGAATAGCCACTTGAGGGCGCTAGTGACTGGATGATCAGTTTAGCAATGCCCGTAAGACCCAAGGAGGTAGGGATAGAACTTTGAGTTCAGGAGCGGAGATATAACCCCTGGCCAAGATGGCGCGGGGCCTTCTTCCAGCCAGTAGTTCGTACTTGTCAGGACGAGATTCTGTTCGGGCATAGCCCAAGTGCCGCAGGGCAAGATTCAGATAGACGTGTAGTAGAACAGTAGGCGCGTGGAGCAAGCTCGCTCTCTCTACAGATCATTACATTCAGACTTGTAAATATACTGTACATAGTAGTTTTAGTGTCCTCAGTAATAAAGGACAGGGAAATAACTTCTTCTTTTATTTCGGGAGTTGCGGGACGAGTCATACCTACAAATTACCTCCCTACATTCCGCTCGGCAGGACAGGTAATACTTCAACATCCAACGGCCTGGTGACCAACCTACGAGATCGTCTCACAGGACAGGTAGGTCACGACAATCATCATAGGTCATTGCAACGAAGTCAGTAGGAATGTCACGATTACAAGCAATGTTATCATATGAAATATTCAATCAAATAGAAAACCGCACATTTTCTCATTTTTAACGAACAGTGCTATGCTGCTGATCTAACAGTCCAAAGTTCCTGACCTGGAATGACCAGGCCGCAGACACTCCTTTGCCATTATTCCTTTAAGTGTGCACACTACTTATTCCAATCAGCGTCTCAGAGTAGGGATCAAATGCGCGGAATACTATGATAAACCAGTGCGTTACGTACCAGTAGTATCCGACAATCGATGAACCAGAGGAATGCCATGCTAAAGAACAAAGTTATCTAACTCCACATCCCTCTGTGGGTGGGGGCAGTAGAATAACATCCAGGGTATTCCCTGCCTGTCGTAAGAGGCTCTCAACTTGGGAGTGTGGGTTGGCGACCACGGGGCACTGAGTTGAGTCCTGGCACTGCTCCCACCTACGTGTACCAGGCTCCTCACTTTCATTTATCCTATCCCATCTCCCTTGGTCAATTCGTGTTCTTTACCGACCCCGACGGTATTACGACTTTCTAGGCCTAGGGAGTCTTTCACTTTCACGCCCTTCATGGCCCTTGTATTTCTTTCGCTGATATTTTCATTTTTCGCAGTATTTTTTCTCTCTGATAATAACCACCACCACATTAACACACAGCATTTCTCCTCTAGTGGTTGGCGTCAAGAAAAACATCCAGCCGTTAAAGTCTGCCAAATCTGCTACAAACCATGATCCGCAGTAAAAACCGGATAAAGTGGGGAGTAATAGAAACGAGCCCAGTGGTATACTGTTCGCTTCTCACCAAGGTAGTCCGGATTTGATTCCCGGCGAATACGTATGGGATTTACGAAATGAAATGCCACGTCCTTTGGGTTGGATTCTACTTAAAAATGGAGGTCCTGTGGCTTATGATCACAAAAGTAAAATTTGCGTAAAACTCTAAGCGTATTTACTTTGTAATAGAAAAACATTACAACAACGACAAAGCGTTTATGTGCCTTTTAGAGAATACCACACTTGACCAGATTGGCCGTGGGAATTTATTTTAATTGTTGCAAGAGTGTTCGAAAATACCATTGGCGGTAAATACATGCTCGGCACCTGTGGAGAAAATTCTCTTGAACCCGCCTCAGTACCTCGTTGTTTTGACTGATGTCCTGAGCAGCTTCCAGGACACATTCCCGCAACTCTTGCAGAGTTTCCACTTCTCTGCGATAAACCTTAGATTTCATGAACCCCCAAAAGAAGGGTTTTGATCGGGACTTCTTGTTGGCCGATTCATCGCTGCGGATAGGCGATGTCCAGGTGACGGCGCACTGCGTTGGTAAAGTGCGGGGGTGCTCCATCATGTTGCAACCACAGATGCCGTCGCGTATGGAGTGGAACATCCTCTAGTAGTAGTAGTAGTAGTAGTAGTAGTAGTAGTAGTAGTGGTGGTAGTAGTAGTGGTAGAGTGCCTTCTAGAAACTGTAGATAAGATACGCTAGCCATTCTATGAGGTAATATCACAGATCCTCTGATAATGTTCCCCAAAATCCCTGTCCAAACATTAATGGGAAAACCGCACCTGGTGGTGGGAACGTCTCATAGCATGGGGCTTGTTCTCCGATTAAACATGCGTGTTGTCAAAATTGAAGCTGCCATTCCTCGTAAACGATACCTCATTTGTCAACAAAATATGATTCATAAAGTCTTTGTGTTGAGGACGGACCTATTCGCATAATTTCTTTCCAATAGTGCTGAACACAGTGCAAATGATACTGATGTTGCCGGTCTTCCAGTTATGTTCGTAGGACGGTCCACTCTAGAGATGGGTAAGAGTAGTTCACCAGAAGGACTAGTGTCAGAACTGCTCAGTCCCTGAAGTGAATAGTTCTTTGGGAGCAGTTCTTTTAGTAACTTCGCTCGCTAGAGTCCCAGGTGGCTGGGCTGCCAACAAATGGTCCGTGACCAGCACGTGGGCATGTTATATCTGCTCGCACTTCACACCACAGCAGCTGAATGTGCCTTTAAAAAGTAACGACCATGATTGTTTTAAAGGGCATAGCAATTGGGTTACTGAGAATAAAATTATTAATGGTTGGATTTCCAGTGCATTTTCTTTTAATATCTACAGGAACAATGTTACAATACCTCTGAAATTTGGCCATCAGTCACAAAATACGATCCCGAATCGTGGTATTAATTTCACGTGCAAGTGGGGGTTTGGAAAAGGATTTGGAAGGAATCAGCCATGGTTTTTTGAAGAAGGTACCGTTCTAGCATGTTCCTCGAAGGAAAAGGGAAAACTACAGAAAACCCGTAGAGAACAGCCGATGGAGAGATTCAAACCCACAGCGCCTCTCGAGTCCGGATCACAAGCAAGCAGTGCTTACCGTCATGCTACACCGGTCGGCGATAAACTGAGTTTGGTGATTCCACATTATTAATATTTTGATTATGGAACTTGGGCTACGATTTCAAGCTCTCTAAATATCACATTACGTGCGTTTGAATTCGGCCTATTTTAGCTTTGAGTACTTTACATCACGAACACAAAAATGTAAAAATTTATGTCGATACTTACATAAATTTAGGCCAAGTTTTATGGTTTCCCTACTAGTGTTTCATATTGCAATCAATCTACACAAGTAAATTTTCGTTTCATTAGAAAGTTTCCTCAGCGCACTCCTATAGAAGAGTCTCGGGCCAACCTTCTGGTTAGTCTTTCTGCAACTCCTACTCCTACTCCTAGTCCCATCACGTTCCGCTCAAATCGCATACAAGCCTCTCATTGGTCGCTTGGGACTAAAATAACTACAGCTCCGTAGTTAGTCTTCAGTCACGAAAATGTAAAAGATTATGTCGACACTTACATAAATATCCGCCAAGTGTTATGGTTTCGCAACTGGTATCACATAATACAATCAATCTACACAAGTAAATATACATTTCATTAGAAAGTTATCTCCGTGCACTCCTGTAGAAGAGTCCCGGGCCAACCTTCTGGTTAGTCTTATTCCAACTCCTACTCCTAGTCCCATCACGTCCCTCTCAATTTGCATACAAGCCTCTCATTGGTCGGTTGGGACTTAAAGAACTACAACTCCGTAGCTTGTCCTTCCTTGAAGAATTACTCATCCCGCCTCTCATTGGTCGGTTGGGACTAAAAGAACTACAGCTCTGTAGCTGGCCTCCCGACACGAAAATGTAAAAGATTATGTCGACACTAACATAAATAAACGCCAAGTTTTATTGTTTCGCAACTTGTATCACATAATACAATCAATCTACACAAATAAAATTTACATTTCACTCTTCATTGGCCAACCTTCTGTTCTGATTAGTCTTACTCCTCACGGCCGACTGGATCTCTCGCTGCGCTGAGCTAGCTAGAGCCAAGGTACGTAGGCTAGAGCGACGCATCAATTCGGCCGTGTACTCCTACTCTTAGTTCCATCATGTCCCTCTCATATCGCATGCAAGCGCCTCATTGGTCGGTTGGGACTTACAGAACTACAACTCCGTAGCTAGTCCTTCCTTGAAGACTTACTCCTCTCGAAGAGCAGTTCTTTAAGAACAGTTCAGTCAGGAACGACACATCTCTACTCCACTCCTACCACTGCCGTGATTTGGCGAGTATTACTGCTGGAGACCCTCTGCAGTAAATTCTAATATGCGGTCCTCTGTACGAAGATCAGGCCTAGATCCACCAGCTTCACGCATGGGCATGGCGTTTCCAATGTCAGCTATTCTCTGTAGGGCCTATACCTGCTACAACACTCCTCACTAGAATACACAACAAACCATTTTATTTTTTAGTATCTGCCTTTTAGTGCCAGGAGTGTCCGTTGATGTATGCTGTGTGAGCGTGTTGCCTGTGAATGTAATAACATGGGCTAGAAATTGGAGGAAGGTGCCATCAAGACATTTTCCTGAAGATGAAAATGGGAAATCACGAGAAACCATTTTCGAGAATGGCCATTGTCGTGCTGCAACGCACTGACCTAATCTGCTTGGTACCTTCTCTCAGACATGGAAACGCAGCTCCATATATGGACATATTTTAGGAAAAGACGTAAACCCATCAGCATATTTCGTGTTGTAAGACAACGAGTTTCCCCCAGAAGTGTTACATAAAGTAGGGGTAGCAGCTGCTTATAGGAGTTGTTGAAATGACATTGCACTACGTACTGGTACTTCACAGAAAAGTTCTTGAAAAGCAACTGAAGATGCTGCTCTGTCATATCTCTTTCCCGAAAATCCAGGGACTGGTCCAGATGCTCCCCAAGAGCTGTACTTACAGATCAGTTAACTGTAAAACAAATAATCCTTGTAAAAATGTAACCGAAACTGTGTTATTCTAGTATTCAGCAGAAGATTACCTGGTTGTACATTTCCCCCAAATTTTTAGGAATTTGTCCTTAAATATCTCTTGCGTTATGCCTATTTATGACCCATCTGTGTTTTCTTTGGTGAAGGAATACCTCGGTTTATGGCATTCCAAATTATACATTACACTGACATATTTCAACGAGTTCTTGAATTGGGTTTAGACGAAGTAATGTATGTTTTATTTAAACTTCGTGAGAAATGTACTCATTCATTATTATTTGTGAGCCGTTCATGCAATCATTCGAATTGTTCTCCGTAAAGAGCTGTATAGGTTGTATTTCCCGATGATTAATTCAGTGTACATTAATGTTGTGCACAGTTTGCAGTTTCGTAGTTGAACAGAACAAAAGACAATTTCATTTCCTACCCCGTAAGTAGTGTTCTCAATTCTTGGCCATTTTTCTAACTTTTTCTGGTTCTGATTTAGCTTACCTTATCTTGGGTGATGACAAAGTTTATCAAATGACAATTTGCTTGTCAACGCCGGTCGCATCCGGCACGGCTAGAGATTATGCGGTCGTTAGTGGCACTGGTCGCATGCGGCACGGTCGCATCTGGCACGCCACCGTCTACGTAACACCAGGCACCATCACATCCGGTCCTCCTTGATCGATACGCTATGTGGAAAAGGGTATCTAGTACATGAAGAGGCCCATAGACTCGCAGTTGACGGTGGAACAAGACGAATCGACATGATCGTCTTCAAACCCGAGAGCAAAAAAGGTGTCATTCTCGACCCGACAGATTTGAAGCACGTGCACAACAGCCCGTTGAAGTCGATGAAGAAAAAAAGAGGATATATTCACTAACCATTCCATATTACCTCAGTAAGTACAACCTTGAGGACATCGAGGTCATAGGGCTCATGCTAGGTGCAAGGGGCACCATTCCTAAACTACTGGTCACGTACTTACGACGCTTTGGTGTGTTGGATGAGACCATTGTGAGCTGGGCCATACAAACATTGAAAGTCTCGATATCGATCTTGAGGCATCACCTCTACTCTCCAACTTCTTAATTAAATTCTGTTCTTTCTTGCTCCAATACATTTCCTACTCCTGATCACCATAAACTAGCGTGACCAGACGTCCCTTATTTTATCGGATTGTCCCGAACTTCTCTAAGGTGTCCCGTTCTCCCTGCAAAAAATGTACGGGACGCATATCGTCTCGTCTTTCGTGAACAGTCCCATATATTTTAAAATACCGTGTTTAAACTTTATTTACCACAAAGCACTGATGTATATTTTTCTTAGTGTAAAGTAATTACAGTTTGTTTGTTGGGCATTATATGTAACTAACCAGTGAGATGGTGGTGGTGTGTTGGTGATTATTGTTTTAAGAGGAAGTACAACTAGGCAATCATCCTCTATTAACTCTAATCAGGAAAAAATAAAAGGGATCCGACACTTCGAAAAATGAAGGTATGGACTAAAGAAAGGCAAGGACCACGAAGGGCGTGAAAATAAAATATTTCCTTGGCCTCCGTACGTAATACCGTCGGGGTCCGAAAAGAACTAGAGTTGACCAAGGGAGGTCGAATAGGATTGGTGATAGTGGGGAGCTGACAAAAGTAACTGGAAGCAATGCCAGAACTCAGCTAAGAATCCCATGGCTGCCAAACCACGCTCCCAAGTTAAGAGCCCCTGGGGCCCTTTTAGTTGCCTCTTATTACGACAGGCAGGGTTACCGTGGGTGTTATTCTACCTCCCCCATCCACAGGAGGTAAACCAGTGAGACAGGCGTATATAAAATGTAAAAAGGGCAACAAATAATCCTGCAAAGTGAACCATATTTTTTGCAACAGTTGATGTTTTTGTTACGTCCTGGAAGTGGGCTGCTTCCATTTTTAATAATAATAATAATAATAATAATAATAATAATAATAATAATAATAATAATAATAATAATTGTACCGGGCGGTACACCTCCACACCGCTAATTCAAAATGTGCGCCAGTTGAAACTCCTCTGTTGGAGGAAGTCTGAACTTTATCTACGCTATTAATTCTCTACTTTCTCTGAAGATGTCACCACATGGAAAACTTTGAGTTTTTGAACTGTGTCATTTTTGATGTGTTTTTGTTTCGCTTGAAGTAAGAAGTGTGAACTTTCTCTTCTAGAGGACACTACTGAAGATCAACAATAGTGCAACCTAGTGCGCAGTCAAAGAACTATTTTGTTGGAGAAATTTTTATTTCAAATGTTTGTTCTTTGCTAAATTGCCTTCTGTTATTGTTTAAGTTGGCTGTATACCCCTCTTTTTCCCCTTATTTTAGATTTATCCAATCCCGAATTTCTTTGAGTTTTTTCTCGACCAATCCGATGTATCTTCCCCCTACTTGGATATGTTTCTGTACCCTAGCCAATAAAGAATGTGCGGGAGGGTGTTTTCATTCCCCTAATGCCTAGAAACTTCTGCGAGAGGATATAAACTGCTGATTTTTGGGTCTCTGGGCCACTTCTGTTCCATCTTTCAGTGTATTAAGTACATAGCAGGAGGCGGGAAGCGCCTCTTTCCTCGGCAGCGGTCAACAACAAGGTAATGGCCGATTAATAACTTCTTTCTTTGCTAGCTCAGCAGTTTAACTCTCGGGGCGGGTTCTAAGCTTTCCACCATGTAACCGTTTCCTAAATGTAATTACTCTTTTCATTTATTCTCTTTTAAAGCTACATACTGGGATAGAGAGTGCTAACCCTCTCGAGCTCCCACTCATATTGTTTTGAGGTGAACTTATTTTTCTCAACCTATTCTTCGATAACGTAAAACAAATTGTTCTCTTCTTAAGTCACCTCTTTAGTATGGGATTAGCCCTTGTATTAACGGCCTAGTGCCAAGTAGGTCTTAATCAAAGTGTATTAGGAGTGCAAGTTCGCCTCCTCTCAAATTGTTATTTTAGAGGTCATTTAATTAACCTGCTTTTCATTTAATAGACCTCAGTAGATTGGGTATTTTACCCCTGTGTTTATGTCCGTTGAGGACAACTTGAAGGTGGAGTTTGGTGTGGCCTGGGAGAGGCTTAAATTTGAGAGCGAGTGGCTCTTTTGAAAATTGAGTGTTGTACGCCTCGTGGAGGCTTTTCAGTGCAATTTGGAGCAAGGGCTCCTAGGCAGGAATGGGGTTTTCTGCCCCTCTGTTGAAACTTGTGTTTGGGGTAAAACTGAGCTGATTGCCCAAGCAGTGTAAAGTCAGGGCGCGAAGCCCAAATTCTGTAAATATTGTAACTACCCTTTTGATTTGCTACTTTGTACCTGCCATGCTTGTTATTTCTTTGTTTTTGAAAAGAAAATATAACCTTGTTAAATTTTACATTAACTTTGATTCCGTAGTTTGAGACCCGTTCACGCCCGCACCTTCTTTCACGCATAACTACCACAAAGACTCGGTAACAAGTGGTAGCAGAGCGTGGTTGAATGGGTCTCAATTTAGCCCCTTTTGACGGCTAAACATTGTTTGTTCCGAACTCTAACTATTTTCCCAGTTGCTGGAATTTTTTTGAGTTTTTCAAAATTGTTCTGTCACCATGCCCGGCCCTCGCGATGTTCTCCATCTTAACTATTTGCGCAAGGAGGAGTTGATCTATGAATTGACTATTAGAAATGTGCAATCTGGAGGCACGGTTGCAGTAGACACCAATAAGCTTAGAGAGTCCCTTGATTTGCCCATTTCCATCCCCACCTTGGGAGAGAAAGAAATTGACGACTCTCTTTCCACGATCACGGAGAATATTACTGGGCTAGCTTCTGTAGTTAGTTTTTTTGATGAAAATGATCCTTCTCCTAATCAAATTAAGCGTGTGCAAGCTAGGCTGTTCCATTTTTCAAATAGAGTTAACGATCTATTGTCTCTAAAGTTGAATGACGTTCAGAAGAAGGAAGCTAGTACGCTGCTTGAAAATATGTCTGAATTATCTAGCAAGGTCACTCAATTGTTAACAGGGGAGGTTCCTCCCAAAAGCGATCTACCCACCACAGTGAATGTAGGTAGCGAGGAAGAGCCTCATAAGGGAGAAGTTAATAGGAAAACCATCGCCGCTCAAACTATCTCTGCCCCATTGGACAACGAACCTGAACGCCGTGCATCGTTGAGTAACATCCGTTCTGAATTAACTTCCTTGCCATTGAAACCTTTACCTACTATGTCACCCGGGTTTAGCAGCTTGCCTCATCCATTGGCAATGTTGCTCAGAGGTATCTCTAAGTTTTCGGTTAATACCACCAGTGAAGTAATTTCATTTTTAAGATTTCTGGTTGAATTTCAGGATCATGCCCTTTTGTTTTCTCTTTCTCCATGTCAAATTTTGCAAATCATCTATCCTTATGCAATTGGTATTCTTTCTGACAAAATAGTAAGAGCCATAGCCGAACAGTCATCTATTGAAGATTTCCATGCCCACTTGCTAGCTAACTTCATCCCGGCTAGGGCCAGGTCCTCCCTTATTCAGAAGTACTATTATCGTGTACAGCGCTTGGATGAGAACTTGGCTGATTTCATACAGGACATTAAGTTTTATACTAGGGTGTTTGCTCTGCACTTCCCTGAGGACCAGATTGTACAGGCTATTGTAGAAGGCATTTCACCATCTTATAGGTCATATTTGTGTTTCGCGGCGTGCCCGCAAATTTTCTCTGAACTTGAAGCGTTGGCCGTCTCAGCGGAAGGAGTTAGGTACGCTGATTCTTTGCGTGTGGCAAAAGAACCCCCTCCTTCGTTTAGTAATACTCGGCCTCCACCTCGCCGACCAGTCACACCCCGTAAATGTTATGCTTGCGGGTCGCCTGACCACCTTCGCAATAAATGTCCATTGGTCAAAACTAGTAGGGCAAATAATGGAGCTGGTTCAGCACAAGGCTGTTTTAAATGTGGGGCTTTCTCACATATCGCCAAGAATTGCCCAAACTCGAATAGCACCCCCTCCTGCTCAACTTCTGGTGCAAATTCTACCTATGCCAATAATAAAAAGTGACTAGTGGCTTCGGCTGAGTCGACTAATCCATCTTCCCGAGACTCAGCCCCTGGTAAACAGGTTGTAAATTCAGGGAACGAGCAATTTTCAAATTTATCTTTTGAAGGTCCCAAAGAGTGTCTTAGGATTGCGGCGGATTCCCCCGCACCGGTTCCTTTTCTTAAGATCGAGTTAAATAACGAGCCTATAACAGCTCTCTTAGATTCAGGCAGTGTCTGTTCGATTATTTCGGCTGAATGGTATTCTAAATTGAAATCTGTTTGTAAACTACCTGACTATGTCTCATCTCCTGTTCAATATGTTTCGGCTAATTCATCCCCAGTAGAAATTCTAGGTTCCTTATTGGTCAAAATTCGTATTTTTAAATTTACATGGAAAGTTAAATTGTTTGTGGCCAAGCTCTTGTCTTGCCCCATTATATTGGGAGCGGACTTTATTTTTCACACTGGTCTTGTGCTCGATCTTCAGAGTAAGTCTTGCTCTTTCAAATTTGCCTCTAATTGTAGCATCCCTCTATTAAAGTGTAATTCTGCATCATGTTCTTCTATTTCGCCTACCCAGGATGAGATGTTGTTAGACCTTAAACATCTACCTGAGGAGCAGGCTGATAGTATTCGTAAGCTGTGTCAGTCGTTTCCAGAGGTGTTTTCTGATACTCTTGGTGTTACTGACCTGATAGAATACAAAATTGAGGTCACGGATTCGATTCCTGTCCGTTTTCCACCGTATAGGCTATCTCCACCTAAAATGAAGGCTCTGAAAGAAATTATCGATCAGATGTTGAAGGATGGTATTATTAGGCCCTCTAAGTCGGCGTATTCTTCGCCTATTTTTCTAGTTCCGAAGCCCCAAGGAGGCTTCAGGGCTGTCATTGATTATAGGGCTCTCAATCGGAAGGTGGTGTTGCAATCTGTGCCCCTTCCTGACCTTCATTCTTGTTTTTCATGGTTTCGTAAGGCCAAGTTCTTTACTATCTTGGACTTGAATCAGGCCTACAATCAAATTCCCCTTGCCGAAGAGTCTAAACACCTTACAGCGTTTGCCACGGACTGGAATTTATATGAATACAACCGCGTGCCTTTCGGGCTCCCCACGGGAGCAGCTGTACTCACTAGGCTACTAGATAGGGTCTTCTCCGACATCAAATTTGAGTACTTATATCACTACTTGAATGATGTCGTCGTATTTTCAGAGACTTTTGAAGAGCATCTAGATCATCTGCGAGAAGTTCTCGATCGCCTTCGTAAAGCTGGGTTAACTGTTAAGTTGTCCAAGGTTGCCTTTGCTAAGCCCTCTATGTCTTTCCTAGGGCATATTGTGTCACCTGATGGTGTAGCCGTCGATCATTCTAGAACACAGGCCATCCGTGATTTTAAACCTCCCAAGGACATCAAAGGCATCGCCAGTTTTATTGGTATGGTGAATTTTTTCAGGAAGTTTATTCCTAACTTCGCTAATAGAGCGGCGCCTTTAAACCTTCTTCGTAGGAAAGGCATCAAATTCGAGTGGGGACCTTCTCAACAAGCCGCTTTTGAAGACCTTAAATTAGCTCTTTGTAATGCCCCTGTACTTGCTATGCCTGATTTCTCGAAGAAATTCATCGTCCAAACCGACGCGTCGTCGTCAGCAGTAGCGGCAGTCCTTCTTCAAGAGACTGAACTAGGGAGGCGACCCATCGCCTATGCATCTAGGACCTTGTCGGCTCAAGAAGCCACGTATTCCATATATGAGCTAGAAGGTTTGGCAGTCTTATTCGCCTTAGAGAAGTTCCGTCTCTATCTGGAACACGTCAAATTCGACCTGGAGACAGATAATCAAGCCTTAAGCTGGGTCTTAGGTAGGCCGCGTCGTACTGGTCGCATAGCCCGTTGGGCCATCCGTATTTCTGCCTTCCAGTTTGATGTTAGACATATCAGAGGTACCGAAAATATTGTCGCTGATGGACTCAGCCGTATGTTTTCAAACGACGTTGAGAACCATGAACCGGTCGACAGTTCATCATCTTCCGAGTCCACACCATCTGATGTTAATGCCATCCTAACAGATGCTCCCATGCTCTTTAGGGATATCGGGAAATACCAACGTGAAGATCCGACGCTGGCTCCGATAATAGAAACCCTTTCTTCTGGGGAACATGTTGTCCCTTATGTTCTGAGGAATGGTGTTTTATGTTGCCCATCGAGGCATGATAAGATGATGAAAGTTGTCGTTCCAGCTGTTCTTGTACCTATGATCTTCAAGTATTATCATGAGACCCCATTAGGAGGACATCTTGGTATCTTTAAAACTCGTGAAAAGATTCGTGAAATGTTCATCTGGAAAGGTATGGACGGTGAAATCCGTGAACTTGTAAAAGCTTGTAAATCTTGTTTGCTCAGTAAACCCACCATGTCCACCAAGGTAGGCCTTTTGTCTTCGCATCAAGCATCGCGCCCCATGGAACGCCTGTATATTGATTATGTAGGACCCTTCCCCCAGTCAAAGGGTAATGCCAACAAGTTCATCCTTGTGTGTGTAGATGGTTTTACCAGATTTTCCTGGTTATTTCCGACTAAGCTGGCTACCGCTCAGTCTACCATTACTTGCTTAAATTCTATTTTTGCTTCTTTTGGTCCGTGCCAATATATTGTATCTGATAATGCTAAGGCTTTTACATCTAATTTATTTCGTAAATTCTGTTTTGACTTATCCATCTCTCATGTAACTACTTCTGCTTATTACCCTCAACCATCTCTGGCTGAACGGGTTAATCGTAATCTCAGGTCCGCACTTATTGCCTATCATCATGATGATCATTCCAGGTGGGACACGTCCCTGCATTGGTTAGCTTTTGCTTTGAATTCGGCGGTTCATGAATCACATAAATTTACTCCAGCTTCTTTGATGTTCAAGTTTGTTCCTAACTCGCCGCTCTCTAACCTCTGGTCTCTGAGTGACATTCTACCCGAGACAATAGATCCGGATAATATTAAAGATCTTTGGAAGAAGGCTAAAGCCAATCTTAAGGTATCTCATGAAAAGGTTAGGGAAAGGTATGATCGTGGACGGAGACCCACCACTTTGAATGTAGGTGACCAGGTGATGGTCAAGAACTTTGTTCCCGCGGGCAAGCTTGCCCCCAGATTTCATGGGCCATGCATTATTCTTGATTTCCTTACGCCGGTTACGTTGTTATTAAGCAATCCAGCCACCGAGAGGATATTTAGGGTTCACCTGTCCCAGGTGAAACCGGTGTAATTTCTGTGTTAACTTGCCTCATATTATTTTGAAAGGAATATGAAGGTTATATTTTTTTTTTTGAGTTTCACTTTTAAGGCTTTCTGCCCCTTCTATAATATTTTGTTTTATATGTAAGCATTTGTGTGAAACCTCCCCCGATTTGTTAAACTGCCATTCTGTCCTTGCCTCGGCCATTACCACGCTCCCGTCTCCTGCTCCAATATACACTGTGGCTTGATTGCATTGAATGCCATGGACAACTGCACGCCGCTGACCCCTCAACCTTTTCACCAAGACTGTGCCCTCAAAAAATGATGATGGTCCAACAATATTCTGCCGCCTAGCTTTAATGTTTCAGTGCCCCCGCAGCCGCGCGGCGCTGTGCCGTGACTGGGTTCGAGGACGGGCCCCCTCGGCCCCAGCGAGGACGACATGTGCACGGCGAGCCGGAGCTCTCCTCCCGGCCAAGGCTGATGTACGGCGCACGACCTGCTACTTGCCCGCAGCCTGTATTCCTTCACCGCGGGCGCGGCGTGTTTCAACACCACTGCTCCCCTCATAGTGCGGGTGAGCGGTATCTCAGGGTACTTGAGGGGTCCGAGCGGCCTCCTTTGGACGCAAGCTGCAACGGCCGGTCTGGCCATCCAACTTAATCAACATCAACTACATGGACAGTTACGATAAGCAATGACTACACTTGGGAATTCAACAGCAATATTTGGTGGACATTGCAAAATTTTTCATCACTTTTAGTATTAAAAGGTTATCTTCAGAATTCTACTTCTACAAACTTAAAAACTATACTTCATCTGCAACAACAACATTTTGAAACTAAATCAAACCAAACTAAGAAAATCTTATTTTTTTTGGGGCAATTAATCTCCATATCTACATCAAAACTTGGACCTTGTTTTCAAACCATTTCATGTGTCACCCCGGGAGGAACTTTTGGGGGGGGGGGGAGGTCTGTACCGGGCGGTACACCTCCACACCGCTAATTCAAAATGTGCGCCAGTTGAAACTCCTCTGTTGGAGGAAGTCTGAACTTTATCTACGCTATTAATTCTCTACTTTCTCTGAAGATGTCACCACATGGAAAACTTTGAGTTTTTGAACTGTGTCATTTTTGATGTGTTTTTGTTTCGCTTGAAGTAAGAAGTGTGAACTTTCTCTTCTAGAGGACACTACTGAAGATCAACAATAGTGCAACCTAGTGCGCAGTCAAAGAACTATTTTGTTGGAGAAATTTTTATTTCAAATGTTTGTTCTTTGCTAAATTGCCTTCTGTTATTGTTTAAGTTGGCTGTATACCCCTCTTTTTCCCCTTATTTTAGATTTATCCAATCCCGAATTTCTTTGAGTTTTTTTCTCGACCAATCCGATGTATCTTCCCCCTACTTGGATATGTTTCTGTACCCTAGCCAATAAAGAATGTGCGGGAGGGTGTTTTCATTCCCCTAATGCCTAGAAACTTCTGCGAGAGGATATAAACTGCTGATTTTTGGGTCTCTGGGCCACTTCTGTTCCATCTTTCAGTGTATTAAGTACATAGCAGGAGGCGGGAAGCGCCTCTTTCCTCGGCAGCGGTCAACAACAAGGTAATGGCCGATTAATAACTTCTTTCTTTGCTAGCTCAGCAGTTTAACTCTCGGGGCGGGTTCTAAGCTTTCCACCATGTAACCGTTTCCTAAATGTAATTACTCTTTTCATTTATTCTCTTTTAAAGCTACATACTGGGATAGAGAGTGCTAACCCTCTCGAGCTCCCACTCATATTGTTTTGAGGTGAACTTATTTTTCTCAACCTATTCTTCGATAACGTAAAACAAATTGTTCTCTTCTTAAGTCACCTCTTTAGTATGGGATTAGCCCTTGTATTAACGGCCTAGTGCCAAGTAGGTCTTAATCAAAGTGTATTAGGAGTGCAAGTTCGCCTCCTCTCAAATTGTTATTTTAGAGGTCATTTAATTAACCTGCTTTTCATTTAATAGACCTCAGTAGATTGGGTATTTTACCCCTGTGTTTATGTCCGTTGAGGACAACTTGAAGGTGGAGTTTGGTGTGGCCTGGGAGAGGCTTAAATTTGAGAGCGAGTGGCTCTTTTGAAAATTGAGTGTTGTACGCCTCGTGGAGGCTTTTCAGTGCAATTTGGAGCAAGGGCTCCTAGGCAGGAATGGGGTTTTCTGCCCCTCTGTTGAAACTTGTGTTTGGGGTAAAACTGAGCTGATTGCCCAAGCAGTGTAAAGTCAGGGCGCGAAGCCCAAATTCTGTAAATATTGTAACTACCCTTTTGATTTGCTACTTTGTACCTGCCATGCTTGTTATTTCTTTGTTTTTGAAAAGAAAATATAACCTTGTTAAATTTTACATTAACTTTGATTCCGTAGTTTGAGACCCGTTCACGCCCGCACCTTCTTTCACGCATAACTACCACAAAGACTCGGTAACAATAATAATAATAATAATAATAATAATAATAATAATAATAATAATAATAATAATAATAATAATTGCTGGTTTTCTGTAAATAAATGGTACTCTTTGTGAGGTGTGTGGTTGGTGTTAAGGAATTCTAATTTTAATTCTAATTCCAATAATCAACGGCAGTCGAAGTGTCCCGTACTTTCATGCTTGTAATCTGGTCACCCTACCGTAAGCCGATTGCAGACGGCATCTATAGAGACTTTATATTTACTAATCAGACGTTTGCCCGAACATATACACTGATGAATGACTTATGTAACGTTTATGTATCGTGTATACTCAGCAAGGGCTTGGGAAGAGAGCAGAGAGCAGCCACGTATATTTTCTCTCCGCGCGTTGCACATTCTATATAGGCCTAATTATGTCGTTAGGTAGATCTTTACCGAGCTCGATAGCTGCAGTCGCTTAAGTGCGGCCATTATCCAGTAATCGGGAGATAGTGGGTTCGAGCCCCGCTGTCGGCAGCCCTGAAGATGGTTTTCCGTGGTTTCCCATTTTCACACCAGGCAAATGCCGGGGCTGTACTTTAATTAAGGCCACGGCCGCTTCCTTCCACTTCCTAGGCCTTTCCTATCCCATCGTCGCCATAAGACCTATCTGTGTCGGTGCGACGTAAAGCAAATAGCAAAAAAAAAAAAAAAAGTAGATCTTTGTGATCATGTTTTTTATGACTACCGCCATGAATCCTTTTCTTTCACAGATAATGTTAGCCATACGCAGCCACTTGATGCGTCAAAGTCAATATTTGGCTGGTTCAAGGAGGTCAGATTTTATCTGCCTGGAGGTGTTTGCCTTTCCACCTTTGCTGGATGCAGTGTCGCCGTCTATCTTGATGTCGGGCGACATCTCTCGGTATGCTAGTCTGCGGTATGCGGTATGTATTCCGGGCAACGGTTTCATGCAGCGCATTTTTCCACTTCGTTCATGCAAATATTTCCTCAGTGCAGTGATTTGCCTTCAATGGAAATTGACAGTATCAACCACACTTCTCTTACTTTCTAAATACACAAATGAAATCTTTCAGTAGAACTCCATGTATGATGGATTCTGCGCCTTGTATGCAGAAGGCAAACTTTGAGTTTTATTTCTTCAAGATCGGTATCAGTGAAAAGGCGTAGGTGAGCAGTGGAATGGCATAAGTATTGATTGCCTTCGTCGTGTTTCTTGTCAAGAGGCGTGTCTTCAAAACTTTTCTTACACTGTTAACAAGGACAGACTGCAAATCATCTTTGCACATTTTGTGCTATATGTTATGAGTTTGTACTTATCCATGATGGTGATGATGCTTATATACATTATCTAGTCTACATTTTATCATTAGTTACTCTTCTACGTAAGTAAGAGTATTCACTAATCTCCTTTAAGACTTCATTTCTTGCATGCTTCCTGTGTCACCTGACTTCGACTTCTCTCCATATTTTTAGGATTTGTTTATTTTCATCTTGTATTCCTTCTCCAAGACTAGTGTCCATAGCCATACAGTTCAGCAACTTTTCCACATCTACAGACTCAGATAAAATAACGATGTCAGCAAATTCTTTACCGCCTCCTCTGTAGAAACAATGAAAAGGAGAGGGACAAATGCAGCCTTGCCTCACTCCGTTCTGAATTGCTCATCCCTTTTTCAATAACCCTCGATTCTTATCACTGTGGGCTGATTTTTGTACAGATGATGACGGTGATGATGATGATTAAAGTCACATAAGGAATAGAATAACCATACGCAATTACTTCGAACATCCACCTGACATTCATAATTTAAATGCTGGTCGTAGTAATTGATGACCGAGCGAGTTGGCCATGCGATTACGAGCGCGCAGCTGTGAGCTTGCATTCGCAAGATAGTGGGTTCGAACCATACTGTCGGCAGCTCTGAAGATGATTTTTCGTGGTTTCCCATTTTCACACCAGGCAAATGCTGGGGCTGTACCTTAATTAAGGCCACGGCTGCTTCCTTCCCACTCCTAGCCTTTTCCTACCCGGTCTTCGCCATAAGACGTATCTGTGTCGGTGTGTCATAAAGCAACTTGTAAAAAAAAAAAAAAAATAGTAGCTGATGAGACTGCTGAAGCCTGGTTATTATAGTCACAGCTGTAGCCCATGGGAAATATTCTATTACTGACTTTAAAATGAACAATACTTGTTTGTTTTTCTCATTCAGCCACTCTCGACTTGTGACCAAGAAACATTTGTAGCAGTCGTCACCACAATAAAGTACGCTTTAGAACAACAGTAACAAGGCAAAACGAAGAAAGTAAGAGCTGGAAATACTTCAAATAAGGAAAACTCCTCAAGCCCTATACGAGGAATAAGGAGGCGACCACTAGTTCCTAAAAAAAAAAGCTCGTTTTATGACATGAAGGTAACAACATGAAAAACAAGATTACGCTATATTACAAAAGAAAAAATAACACTCAGAAGAATCAAGTACAATGGTACTCACAAACTAATGATATCCAACATAAAGTTAAAAAATACATCTATATCTAGATAATATGAGATATTGAGTCAGTGACTGAGCGTTACACAGCCAATTTCTAAAATGTAGTAATTAATTATCGCTCTTCATACACAAGCAGATCACCATGACTGGTGCTTAAAAATTATAATCTTTTGAAGTACGGAATGTCGGCCCCTCGGTGTAAGGGTAGCGTGCCAGCCTCTTACCCGGAGGTCCCGGGTTCGATTCCTGGCCAGGCCAGGGATTTTACCTGGACCCTGAGGGAATGGTTCGAGGTCTACTCAGCCTGTGTGATTACAATTGAGGAGCTATTTGACGGTGAGATGGCGGGCCCGGTCTAGAAAACCAAGAATAACGGCCGAGAGGATTCGTCGTGCTGACCACACGACACCTAGTAATCTGTGCAGGCCTTCGGGCTGAACAGCGGTCGTTTGGTACGCCATGGCCCTTCGTGGCTGTTGCGCCATGGTGGGGGTGGGGTGGGGGGTGGGGAGTATGGAATCACAGAAACAGACATTCAACTCCGAGTACCACTCAAACACAAGCTTAGACAGGTTCATCAAAAAGTAGTCCCAACTCGAATATAATAATAATTTCGTGTGGCTATTCCTAGCCGAGTGCAGCCCTTGTAAGGCAGACCCTCCGATGAGGGTGGGCGGCATCTGCCATATGTGGGTAACTGCGTGTTATTGTGGTGGAGGATAGTGTTATGTGTGGTGTGTGAGTTGCAGATATGCTGGGGACAGCACGAACACCCAGCCCCCGGGCCATTGGAATTAACCAATGCGGGTTAAAATCACCGACCCGGCCGGGAATCGAAACCGGGACCCTCTGAACCGAAGGCCAGTACGCTGACCATTCAGCCAACGCCCAACTCGACTGAAGTACGCTCATTGTGATGCATGGAAGAAAGCACACCTCCGTAAGGATGAAAACCTGGTGGGCCCGCAAGAAGACAAACAGTTGAGATTTTGCGGTCCTTAGTGGCCCTAGCGATGAATAATAACAACAACAACAAATAATAATAATAATAATAATAATAATAATAATAATAATCGAATTGCTGTGTCTCAGATGTAGAAGGCTGGCTTTGCGAGCCCAAGTTGGCTATTTCAGTCCTGGCTCAGTTTTGTGGTACCGGTATTTGAATGTGCCTGTCGGTAGATCGTTGAGAAATGTATCTATTTGGACTCCATTATATCGAATGCAGATAAAATCAGGAGAACGGCTATGACCAGGACGGCCACCAAAACGCTGAACGGAATATGGAAATGCCGAACTCACCGTCTCTCAAATGAAATGAAATGGCGTATGGCTTTTAGTGCCGAGATATCCCAGGACGGGTTCGGCTCCCCAGGTGCAGGTCTTTTGATTTGACGCTCGTCGGCGACCTGCGCGTCGTGACGAGGATGAAATGATGATGAAGACAACACATACACCCAGCCCCCATGCCAGGGAAATTAACCAATGATGGTTAAAATTCCCGACCCTGCCGGGAATTGAACCCGGGACCCCTGTGGCCAAAGGCCAGCATGCTAACCATTTAGCCATGGAGCCATCCTCCAAATGCAAGCCCACAACTGCGCGATCTGAATCGCATAGCCATTTCCCTTGGTAACATGTTACACCTGGCCCACACTTCCATGTTCCTCATTGCATGCTGTGTGACAGCTGGGACGTGAACGATAAAATAGACTGATTAGAAAACAGTTGAGAGCTTTGAGATGCTGATGTACTGACGCATTGTCCGTATCTGTTGGACTGAAAATTGATCGAATGTGTCTGTACTGGAAGAACAGGGCCTACGGACACGACTCCTCCAGCAGATCGGTGATGCTTACTTGTGGTACTAAGGACATGTAGCCTGAGGAACTGGTGTCATGGAGAACATTCTGTTAGACGGCAAAGTTAACGGCAAGAGACCTCGTGAGAGACATCCAATTCAGTGGTTGGACTGCTACAGCCACCGACAGTGATCCCTCCGTGAGGATACCCACATGGCGCGCTAAATCACCAGACCTGGCGTGATCAAATTCTACGTGTCAACAATGCCACCTTCACTGTTAAGAGCTTGGGATTGAGGAGGGGAAGATAATGCTTGTGGAAACATATTTCCCGCACCTCGGATTCTCTCGTAACGTGTCCATTCCACCTCAGTAGGTTGTCTTTAAAAGTATTCGTGGATTGGCTGTACTTTTGAACTCTCGCGTTCATGATCATTCTAATTTGGTCTTTATTAGTGATACCTGCCTCCCAGCCTTTCCGTATTTGTTACTTCTTGAGTGGCCAATATTCCGAGCCATATGCCAGTGCGGGTCGAACTGCAGTTCGGTATATTTTCTTTTAATCGTAATGGATGTTGAGGTTTCATTTTAATGTTGTCCCTTGAAGAGGTATACTACGAGAAGGTCTATCAGATGGTGGTCCAAATTTGGACGTCATTATTTCTGTTTCACTCCGGCTAGTACGAAGCTTGAGTCCCCAAAACTTATCGCCAAACATCCAGCATATCTTTCAAATCGTTGAGATCCGTGAAGATGAGACCTATATCGTCTGCATGCAAGTCGTTCCATGGAGGCGGCTGCTGAATGTGTGCTGTCAGTTGATTTACAACGAAATTACCGAACAGCTGGCTGTCAGTTTGCATTCGGAAGGTAGTGGGTTCTAACCCCACGGTTGGCAGCCCTGAAGATGGTTTTCCATGGTTTCCTTTTTCAAACCAGGCAAATGCTTTGACTGTACGGGTGCTTACCTCCCACTCATTATTATCGTTTGGCTCAACCACTGTTTTGCATACATTCTGATTTGATACCCCTTAGGCTGCATTTCAAATGTTGATAATACTAATAATGATTAATTTGAAAACTGAGTGCGATATCGTCACTTGGTAGCCGCAGATTGAATTCCACCCAATGCATATGGGATTTTTGAAAGGAAAATTACTTCCCTGTGGTTCTGCATAAAGTGAAAGCTTCCTAATTTGTAAAGAGACGGAACTCGTGTACTCATTGACACTTCTAATGATCAGGAAATTCTGTAGAAATGTAGGATAACCGAGCGAGTTTGTTGCCCAGTAAGGCTGTAAGTTTGCTTTCGGGAAATGGTGGGTTCGAATCCCAACAACGGCAGCCCTGAAAATGATTTTCCGTGGCTTCCAATATTCACATCAGTCAAATGCCGGGGCTGTTTCTTAATTAGGGCCGGGGATGCTTTCTGTTTACTCCTATCCCTTTCCTATCCCACCCTCGCCGAAAACCTTTGAGTTAGTAAGACTTCAAACTGTTCGAAAATGAATGTAGATATATTCATACTACTCGTAACAATCAGTGGATATTGATAATATACCTTCTTTAAAAAGAACTAGGTAAGTTTTCAGGTACTTTTTTTTTTACACTAAATACTAATTTCTTCGTAAATTGGTATCCGATTGTCTGTTTTCAAAATTATGTCGATTCCTTTCAACAAATTCTATACTAACTGGGCTAAAATTATGCTTGGTATCGTGGATCATTTTTCTAAGTATAGTTCCTTGAAATTCTTCGCCGAGCAAGCTGGGTGCGCAGTACAAGCTGCGTAGCTGTTAGCTTGCATTCGGGAGACATCGGGTTCGCGAACTCCACCATCCGCCGCCCTGAAGATGGTTTTTCCATTTTCACACCAGGCAAATGTCGCAGCCGTACCACTAGCAAATAAAAATAAAGAAATGCAGGATGTACGCAGATAAAAGTATATTTGCTATACTCCTCCTTCGTAGCGTAACGTTGAACACACAGAGTTTGATTGCCCAGTTGTACTTCCAGTAACCACCACCACTGGTAGCTGCCGTCCTCGGTGTTCCGTTACCAGTAAACCGAGCAAGTGGCAGCGCGGTTTGAGTCACATACCTATCAGTTTACATCCGTGAGATACTGGGTTCGAGCTTCAGCGTCGGTAGCCTTGAAGGTGGTTTTCCGTGGTATCCCATTTTCACACCAGACAAATGTAGAGGCTGTACCTTAATTAAGGCCACAGTCGCTTCCTTCCCAAATCTAGCCCTTTCCTATCCCATCGTCGCCATAAGACCTATCTGTGCTGGTGCGACGTAAAAAGAAAGAAAGAAAGAAAGAAAGAAAGAAAGAAAGAAAGAAAAGAGATTCCCGGTACTGCCAACGATTTAAGAATGGTAGTAGGACTGGGCTAAAATGGTACATGCAGTTAACCTCCATTGGGGCTGTGCCTGAGAAGAGCTGCTCCACCTCAGGACGAGATTATAGACATTCTAGTCAAGAAATTCTGTTTTAATCCAGCTAGATTTATAATACTTATCACGGAACGCCTTACGAACCATTGTGGCTTTATAAAATTCTTTTTTCCTTTGTCCGCCTCTGTGCAGTAGTGGTTAGTGTGATTAGCTGCAATCCCCGGAGGGCCGGGTTCGATTCCCGGCTCTGCCAATACATTTGGAAAGTGGTACGAGGACTGGAACGGGGTCACTCAGCCTCGGGAGGTCAACTGAGTAGATGGGGGTTCGATTACCACCTCGGCCATTTTCGAAATGGTTTTCTGTGTTTTCCCATTTTACCTCCAGGCAAATGCCGGGATGGTACCTACCATAAGTCCACGGCCGCTTCCTTCACACTCCTAGCCCTTTCATACCCCATCGTCACTATAAGACCCCTCTGTGTCGGTTCGACGTAAAGAAAATTAAGAAAAAGATCGCTTTCTTTCTCTAAGATGAAGGTGTAGGAAGTAACTCACAACTGGGTACATCTTTCTGCTTATCCTTTTCAAAGATACGACCTCCTACTTCTACCTCTGCACTATGAAACTGCTTGGATCAGTGAACGTCATCAAATCCCTTTTACCGAAACATTCTATAAATAGGGACCTGTTCTACCTTATAGCCACCACAATGTCACCTTTCGTATTTACCAGTTTCTCTTTTTATTGTTAGTTGCAGTGTTGCAAGTCCTCAGTAACAATGTCTGCTTTGTATGAAATGGTCTATATATTATCGTGTAATGTACTGTGCGTGATATGGGCCGTGCAGTTCAGTTTAATTAAGTAAATATTTAAAAGTACCTGCTGCGCCTCTCTGACTTAAATTGAGTTGCATCAAAAATAAAATTTAGCCGATGCAGCTTTGTAACAGCTGGGAGATTCAAGGTTCTAATTCCTCTCCAGTGGGGTTTTCCTCTTGCTATTTTTCATATTAACTTCATATTAACTTCAGAGAGACGTTGAGCAATTTCTCTATTTCAAATTTCGAAGGTATTCTGCCAAATCACGCTGTCCTTCTGAACCCGGGTTGAAGGATTCGATCCGGTGGTATTTCAAGGTGATAAAATGCATCAGTCTCGTGTCGGCAGATTTATTGGCACGTGAAAGTACTGCTGTGGGACAAAATTCCAGCAACTCGGGCTTCTCAGAAGACCATAAAAATATCGTAATTGGGACGAGAAATCAATACCGTTAGATCACTGTCCCATTGCAATGTCCCAGTAATATTACACTTTCACTCATTACATCGGAAGTCACTACATAATATCTCGTACACGGGTCTATTGGCAGTGTCCGGAAAGTTTATTAGCTTACTTGAGCGATCACTACTATCACTGCTGCAGATTCAAAGATTAATGTATCGTCATTGCGGCTAGAAAAACCGCCGTTTGATAATATTTCAGCTTAGAACTCTGACCAGAAAGGTTCAGTATTGCATCAAATATATATATAAATCGTCCTAAGTGATACATGTGCTGCGGGTCAGTATTAGTCCCTTGCAAATTATCACATAACGGTATTTCGAAGTGCAAGGACGATATATTTTTGTGCTGTGACAGACCATTCGCTAGCCTAGCTCTTTGCACGTTACATTGAACCACATATTTAAATAATGCCCGACGACATATGTATAGCACTGGGTAAATTATTGGATGGAAGCTATAAATTAGTGGCCACGATAATACATAAATAAATAAATAAATAAATAAATAAATAAATAAATAAATAAAGTATATGTTGGGGAAAACTTCATGTATGGTTTTGTAATATTTTTTCGTCAATATTCATTTTTAACTTGGTGCATACTTGTTACACATACTTCTATTCGGAGTACCAGGGCTAGAACACCTTTAGAACAATAATGCAACATTTGTATTTTACCTGTAATAACTCCAGTAATTTCTAAAATATCTCGCTAATGTGTTCGTAATGCCTTGTACAATATCATTGTCAACGATCAGTAAGGAAGAGGAAGTCAGCAGAGAATTTTGTCATAGCAACACTTCATCTATAAATGCAAAATCGTCTTCCTGTCTGTACTTTTCAAATATCAACCTGATACTTAGCTTGTATACCGGACGGGACAAATAATAGCTATGTCAGATTCAGGTTGTTTTTTTTGCCTCTTACAGCATAACGGGGAAACGGATAGAGGTATTTTCATGAAACTTGGTATTTAAATTTAGGATAAAGGCGAGTAGGATCTTAGCTATAAATTGTTCAAAAACCTGACCAGGAGGGGGCTTCAGATAGGACCTTGAACATCAAACTCGATGAGTCTCTTTTACAGTTGACATTACAGGAAAATTACTCGCGACGGAATTTATTTGCAATATTAATACCCTTTGGAGAGTGGCTAAGGAAATCATCCTGGCAACGTTCAAAGGTTTTGTACATCTGTCTACTTTTTTAATATTAACCTGATACTTTGTTTTCTGACTAGGAGGAAGAGATCAAATAAAGAATAGCAGTAATGCAAAAAAAAAAAAAAAAAAAAAAAACTTGAAACCTCGAAGGGCCACAGAGAACCAGTAAGCGAGTACCTCACGACAAGCTGTGACAGACGACCTAAATATTTCAGGATGTTATGAACGACTTTAAGGTGAAAAAAATGTAATTACGCACTTGCTAAATGGTTGTCCCAGGTATAACAGCTAGTTTAAGATACAATATAAAAGAAATCGTAGGATAGGTGCAGTATTTATTGCTATTGATGACTGATCACCCAGGTGCCACGGTAGGTGACATTTAACCACGCAATCAGTAAACGGTAACAAGCAAATATCGGTCTCGTTCGTTGTCGATTCTAGCGGTTTCAGTAATGCCATTATCGGAAGTGGCATTCTCGCTTCGCTTGTCGCGCCTCGCCTGCGATAACCGCGTAGCCATCTCGCTGTCTAAAAATATAGTAATATAACAGTAATAATAATACCTCCCAAGACTCTGCGCAGTTTATTTTAAGGGTAGAAGTACCGTAGATGTCAGTATACATGTTTGCGGTTAATCTTAGCAATTTGTGGAATTTAAATGTTACGGTACTGATGCAAGGCTACCAAATTTGACCTGCAGAGTTGAACTGCTTGTTAATACTCTTTTTCTGCCAAATTAAAATGTCCCATCTGCATGGCCTGCGTTAATCTCAACCCCTCCGTGAAATCTCTACACAGTGGCTGTGGTTTCAAGCACTATGGTCCTCTAGAGAGACGTTTCTTAAATATTTTATTCCGTGAAGACATTCACAGCAGTAGTTTTGTAATTTAATAATGGGGATCTCCTCTCTTTCCCTTTCCAAACTAAACTTTCCTTTTCATGCGAGGAACGATACTTCAAAATAGGGAATCATGTATTTGAAATTAGGCCTACTCCAGTTTTAAAGATGACTGCATGCCAGATATATTATTATTATTATTACTATTATTATTATTATTATTATTATTATTATTATTATTATTATTATTATTATTATTATTATTACGGTGGTCCACATTGGGTGGGAAAAGAAGTAGCAGCGCTGTAGGGCTGGACGAATAAAATGACCATAAACAGGTAAAGTTCTTATATATTTAGTATTTTTTCTCCCTGCCGTTTAATTTTTAACAAAATGAAATTACAGTCGTGGGTGGTCGATCTTTCTGAATAACAAATGGAAATAGTCAATAACATTCATAAGGTTTGTTACCTTTACAACAGTTGGAGTGCTTTCAGAGCCTCAAGGGATAACTTGAGTTCCCATTTTCTGAGGCCTACGCGCCTTCAGGTACCTTCGAACACTCGCTGCCCTTTGATTTACAAGCTGGCCTTGTGAGCTCAACTTGGCAGGTTCGACCCTGGCTCAGTCCGGTGGTATTTGAAGGTGATCAGATACGTCAGCCTCGTGTCTCGTAAAAGAACCCCCGCGGGACTAAATTCCGGCACCTCGGCGTCTCCGAAAACCGTAAATGTAGTTAGTGGGACGTAAAGCCAATAACTTTATTATTTATTTACAAGTGAAGTCAACGAACAAGTTCAATTCCGAAAGGAGATCAAAAGTGAAATTTAGAAAATCGGCCCGCACAAAAGAGAATGGGGATGCTGCCAAGCAATCCCATGACATTGCGTTACAATAAAACGTAATGGGGCGCGAGCCCAGTGAAGCAGAGGATAACCCTATGCTACCTAGAAAGAAACTTACAGCCGAAATGGAAAGGTTAAATTTAAACATCCTTGTCACAAGAAACAAGACTGAAAAAAAAAGAAGGAAACGAGTGTCTATACCCGTGCTTCCTTTTAACATACTACGCCATTGGGGTGGCTACATTCACAGTTCGAAGGAACAAGTAAACCCTACGTGATACAAAAAATAGTCAAGTTAACAAAATCTCTACATCAAAACGAAGGTAACGGCACTTCCCTAAACTTTACATTCTAAAGATGCGCGGTTATCTCCGACCACTCGATGTTTCTAGAGTCACATGTTTACGAAGTAGTAGCCTACCTTATTGGTTGTTCCAGCTGCCTTAAGCGAGGTGTGAACCTCAGCCGATCATCCACAAGTCAAGACAAACTTAGCAAGCAACAACAAGTTACTTTTATTATAGCAGTCTGGCCTTTGATTAGAGCCAACCTTGAGCAGTAACTTTACAGAAGGTGCCAGCCCCTAATCATTACAGTTCTTCGTTGAAAATAAGGCTCCAACATTTGCTCCTAGGTGGCAACTTCAAACATTTAAGCGATTCCTACAGGTAGGCTACAAAACTGCATACTTGGATAGAGTCCAACGTTTCGCCACTAGGAGGTTCTAATATCAGATGATTTAAGTGCTGCCTAACTCCAGTGAAAGGCCCTCTTCATGATACAATAACAACAACAGCAACAACAACAACAACAACAATAATAATAATAATAATAATAATAATAATAATAATAATAATAAAACACGCCCTCAAGCTCCTCGTTAACAGGTTTCCTAACCCGCCTCCTTTGATCAACACTTACGAGCCATAGGTAATCCTTTATTTTCTCGTCCGTTGGGACCCTTCCTTTTGTTTTGCAGATATCTTCTTTCTTCAAATGGTCGGATGTCTTCCAGGAATTTTTCGCTGAGAAAGTTTTGTTTAATATGCCAGTAAATCATCTCGGGTACAGGGTGATAATGGTACACACAACCTTTTAAAAATAAACTATTTACGCCAGAATTTGAACTCACGACTTTGAGATTAGGGAACATGCACCTATCCAGCTACACTATGCCGTAGATTTTTCTTCCTGGTGATTTAATAATAATGCTATTTGCTTTATGTCCGACTACTCTTTTACGGTTTTCGGAGACGCCGCGATGCCGGAATTTAGTCCCGCAGGAGTTCCTTTACGTGCTAGCAAATCTACCGACACGAGGCTGACGTATTTGAGCACCTTCAAATACCACCAGACTAAGCCAGGATCGAACCTACCAAGTTAGGGGTCAGAAGACCAGCGCCTCAACCGTCTGAGCCACTCAGTCCGGCTCCTGGTGAAATAACGTCGCACTAACTCAGGTTTCGGCGAAGATCGGATAGGAAAAGGTATTATTGGGAAGGAAGCGGCCTTATAGACTTTATTAAGGTATAGTCGCAGCATTTGGCTGGTGTGAAAATGGGAAATCACATAAAACTATATGTAGGGCTGCCGATGGTGGGTTTCGAACCCACGATCTCCTGAATCTGATCTTATCAGCTATGTGGGTTTTGCCACGCAACCGACTCACTCGGTACTGTGGAAGAGAATCAAACTGACATATTTGATCAATTCTGTTTCTTAATACGCTATTCGATTTATTGTTTTTTCCAGTTTATGAAAATCGATATTATCATTTCTGGAATTTAGCTGGTGTGTTTGTCTAACATATAGAACTTCTCATACTGTTCATATTCTTGCTAATATATATATATATATATTGCAAGATGCTCTACGTCGCACCCACACAGATAGGTCTTATGGCGACGATGGGACAGGAAGGGGCTAGGAGTGGAAGGGAAGCGTCCGTGGCCTTAATTAAGGTACAGCCCCAGCATTTGCTTGGTGTGAAAATGGGGAACTACGGAAAACCATCTTTCGGGGTGCCGACAATGGAGTTCGAACCCACTATCTCCCGAATACTGGATACTGGCCGCACTTAAGCGACTGCAGCTATCGAGCTCGGTAATAGAATATTATAAACACAACGTGGATATTACAATAATTTCACCAAGTCCATATGGTCTGACTATATGAGCACATCTTTCTTTTCACACTGTGCATGTTACATTTGAATGTGCGCTAGTAATTGACGGAACAGATATATTCATATCTGATAGATGTAGGTCATCCTCGGACAAAGTGTCTCTCTTTACCGGCTAGAAAGTCTCCTTGTACTTGTCTTACTTGAATCGAAAGGAACTAAGAAAAAGTGTGTTGGAGCTGTGTCAAAGCCACGACTGCAGATCTTTTGAACGTACAGTAGAATGCGCCCCCTGATTGTTAGTAGTAAGATCATGCGCAGAGTTAAGATTTAGAGATAATTTTGTTTTTTCTAACTGAGACCTCCTCTTCTGAATGTTTTGAAATAGCATTATTTCCAAATCTCCATCGAGTCGATTACATCTTGTTGTGGGTTGTCGGGCATATCTGTCTCCATAGGCTACACGGGGGCAGTAGTACTCGGATGCGGTTCGCGGCGCTCGGCCACCTTGGTTTTCTTACATTGTTTAGTCACTAAAAAAGAAGAAAAAAAGAATGAACACATGGTATTGTTTGTTTTTCGCATTTAATATTATATGAGACTTAATGTAAATTATTATCTACATATAATTCACCTCTCAAACTCTGTGGATACCCACAACAAACGTTGTATCTATAAGTTTGATTGTTTCTGAGAATAGCAGTGTATCTGCGAGTAACTTACACAATACCATGCGCACATTCTGTTTTTAAACGACTGTACATCGGCTCTCTTACGCTCAGCCTTGGATATCTTCGAGTTATTCAATTCTCTTTCATTCATTCTTTCCATTTTTTTTTTTTCAGTTGCGGTGGGCTTGGACGTTCGTTAAATTTTGATATTGAGACTGCGGAAATGTTCACACAATTCTGAACTATTTCTACGCATTAGTTAAGTCTTATCGCACATACAGGGTGGTCCGTGGGAAACAGTACATTTGTAATTGGCAATCCTGCGAAGGCCGACGTGCACTCGCGGCATATGTCAACCGTAATCGGATCTGCAAGATATGCCGTTCAGTCCATCGTGGAACGCTAGCCGGTGCAGATGTGTATTGAGGTAGTGGAGGCGTTTGGGCGTTTGAAGAGTGTGGTGCCCGTGCAACGTAAAATACGCTGTGGAGGGGTACGCCATACCCGTGTACCAGACAGAAGGTAGGTGCAACAGTGGCGTTAGTGCGGCTCGGTAATCGATACGAAACATGAAGGACCTACAAAGACGGGTTAGAACGCCAAACAATTTTCAGCAATTTCTAGCAGATATGTGGCATCTCCTCGTTGCCATTCCAGAACATTGGACATCTCCCGCACGTCCCGAAGAGGAATGTGAGGCGTGATTGAAAGTTTCATCCGTGCAAGTTGCAGATGGGTCAACAGTTGCGGCCGGTAGGCAAAGTGCGCAGGTAATTTTTCTAGACAACATTACTACACAGAATTAACCGAGATGTTACCATTTTGACAAATCTGGTGATGTCCGATCAGGCAAACTTTAATCTCCACAGGTACGTCAATAAACAAAACTTCCGCTGCTGGTCACATCATCATTGCAAAGCTACACTATAGCCCAAAGATCGTTGTGTGCGGTGTGTTGCAGGACATTCCATCAGAATTGTTGGACCGTATTTTTCTTTTTCTTTTTTTCTTTTCAAGATTATGCCGGGCGGGCAGTGACTGTCAATGCCGAGCGATAGGCCTATAAAGCCATGGTTGAGAACTTCTTCGTTCCACAGCTACAGTCACAAGGTCATTTGGATACGATATGGTTTCAACAAGATGGGGCTACGGGCCGTACCCTGCGCTCCCTATTTCCAATTCGGTTAATCTCACAATTCGGGGATATTCCATGACCGACGCGATATCCCGAGTTTCGTTTTTGTCATCTGAAGAACCAAGTTTTCTCACGGTGGCCCCACACTATTGTTGATTTGAAAGACGCAATTCCTGCAGAAATTATTCGAAATGTCATGAGGAGCTTTCGCGAACGTCTGCAAAAATGCATCACCGCTGATGAAAGCCATATGCCTGATGATATTTTTTTTTTAAATGATCGTTGGTTCCATATTTTAGTGATAAACTGTTGTTCCGGAAATGAATGTTGGTTTCGTGTTACAGTAATAAAATTTAGTTCTAGAAATCGATTTTGGTTTCGTGTTTCAGTAATAAACTTTTGTTCCAGAAATTAACTTTTTTTTTTTTTTTTTTGCTAGTTGCTTTACGTCGCACCGACACAGATAGGTCTTATGGCGACGATGGGACAGGAAAGGGCTAGGAGTGGGAAGGAAGCGGCCGTGGCCTTAATTAAGGTACAGCCCCAGCATTTGCCTGGTGTGAAAATGGGAAACCACGGAAAACCATTTTCAGGGCTGCCGACAGTGGGGTTCGAACCTACTATCTCCCGAATACTGGATATTGGCCGCACTTAAGCGACTGCAGCTATCGAGCTCGGTAAACTCTGGTTTCATGTTTCAGTAATGGCAATACGTGTTGCACGGAGAGGCACAAGTAACGTTGCTGTAAATATACGCTGTCTTTCAGTATCAACGTTTACTTTCTTATTTTTTTCCTGTGGACTACTCTTGTCTTGTTACAGATATCGCGTAGACGAAACGAACGACAATTCTTGGTCCTTGATATCGCGATTCCAAGTTATACTCATTTTACCGCTCGCTCCGATTTTCGATTTCACTGCTAACAAAGTGATGAATGCTCGAGACGCCCACTGTTGCGCCGTCTGACCTTGAAAGTTATTTGAGTAGACTCTTTGGGCCTTACTCGTTTCAAGTCAGTTGTTACGTATTTCTAGCTTTTATAGTTTTGAAATTACTGAAGAAAGTCTGGTGTACACGTTTTTGGGACACACGGATTTTTACCGCTATTGGAAAGAAACGATAAAAGGAAGTAGCAGCCCCTTCAGTGTCAGTTGTAAATTGTCGGATTAAGGATCCAAACTTTCACCTTCCCATAATAATAATAATAATAATAATAATAATAATAATAATAATAATAATAATAATAATAATAATAATGTTATTTGTTTTACGTCCCACTAACTACTTTTACGGTCTTCGGAGACGCCGAGGTGCCGGAATTTAGTCCCGCAGGAGTTCTTTTACGTGCCAGTAAATCTACCGACACGAGGCTGTCGTATTTGAGCACCTTCAAATACCACCGGACTGAGCCAGGATCGAACCTGCCTTGTTGGGGTTAGAAGGCCAGCGCCTTAACCGTCTGAGCCACTCAGCCCGGCCTTCCCATTGTAGTCGACTGAATCTTGCTAATAAATTATTATTAATTGGCCGAAGTACTCTAATTTTTTGGAGACCATTACTTGGTTTTCCCATCCTGCGGATAATTTATATCTTGCGTATCGTGATACATGCCTGTTATTCAGAAATGACGCTGTTGAAAATTTGTGGGTAAATTCCGGAGCCGTGAATTACAATATCCATTTCTCTAATTCTGCTAAGAAAGTTACAATTTGGTATTTAAGTTTCTTGTTGTTCATTAATAACGGAGTGCTGTGTCATAAATCTCCGCCTGACTTAATGAATTTCCTTCTGCCTGGAGGAGGGAACCATTAGATAATGCACGACAAGAAGCTGGCGAAATAGAAACAGAAACACAACCACCACACCGTCATAATTCTGAACATGATGTTATAATACATGTTCTAGCGACGTGCAGAGTACAGACGGTGCTCTCAGTAGTGAAGTACAGAAATTTACTGTTCTCTCTTATCAAATAATGTCACTGTTAAGCATAACGTTGATCGTACCGATAATGATGATTCTGTTAAATACAGTATTACAAACTGCGTTTGCATAAGTCTCTGATTTTAAGTGGTGGTGGTGGTGGTAGTAGTAGTACAAAAGAGTTGGCAATGGAGAGGATACATTCGCTTAGGAATGTTCGATGAATCCGTTGGATGCAAGCGTAGAAAGTATCAATAGTATCTCCTGCCTGTCATAAGAGTCGACTAAAAGATGACCCTTCCGGGCTGAGTGGCTCAGACGGTTGAGCCGCTGGCCTTGTTACCTCAACGTAGCAGGTTCGATCCTCGCTCAGTCCGGTGGTGGAAAGTGTTCAAGTACGTCAGCCTCGTCTCGGTAGATTTACTGGCACGTAAAAGAACTCCCGCGGGACTAAATCCCGGCACCTCGGCGTCTCCGAAAACCGAAAAAGTAGTTAGTGGGACGTAAAGGAAATAACATTATTATTTAAGACGGCCCCCCAGGGACTCTTTGGGACCGCGGGTTAGCAACACGGGCCCTTGCTTTCAGTTATTTGTACTGGTCTCCTCCTTTCCTCTTTCCTATCCCACTATACTTGGCCAACTCTTAATCTGTTCCGGCTTCGATGGTATTAGGTTTGTGAGGCCAAGGAAGTCCATTTTCACGCTCTTCGTGCTCCATCCTTTTCTTCTACCTATACCCTCATTCTTTCATTTTTCTCTGATTAGTTATAAGAGGGAATGGGCGCCAGTTGTGCAGAGCCAAGCCATCTCTGTAAAAACAATAAAGAACCGTAAAAGAGTGTAAGATGAAGGCTCCACAATCCGCAACCTGGCGTTAGCTCTTTGCCCGGCCGCCTTTGCCCCCAGGAATTAAACCTATATGGTGGACCAAGTGAGTTAGCTGCACGGTGCGGTGCCCATAGCTGTAAGCTGACATTCGGGATGCAGTAGCTTCAAATTTCACCATCGGTAGCCTTAAGAATGGTTTTCAATTGTTTCCCAGTTTCACGTCGGGCAGTTACGTAGACTGTACTATAATTAAGGTCACGGCCGCTTACTTCCCACCCTTCCCTGCCTCATCGTCACCAAAAACCTGTCTGAGTTGTTGTAACCTTAAGCCAATAGGAAAAAAAAAATCTGGTGTAAGTTGAGTGAACGTCAGACCATGTGTGTTACCAGAAGTAGAAATCTCGTTTCCTGATGTTACAACTTCTTGACAGGGAATAGAACCCACGTCCTTCCGCGTGAACAGAGCATGTGGCATATGTGTACTCGGCTACGACAGCTTTAGAATGTGATTGTTTCGCACACACTCTAGGCATGGGCGTAGTCAAATGCTGTAGGCCTATAAGATAAAGATTCTAGATCAGCTGCCTCGGCGTAAATTCCATTCGTTACTATTACAAACACCATAATGAAGCAGAATCTTCTTCTTCTTCGTTAGCATTTCTCCCACATAGTAGCGAGTTGATTTTTTTTTTAACTTTCTGTCGCCACTTTACATGATTGTGTGCCATGTCATGATGAACGCGTGCCATTTATATATCTTCATATATGGTGCCAAGCCAGCGCTGTCTCGGCTGTCCTACCGGCCTTTTCCCTTCAGTCAGCAATGTCAATCCATTCTTTGCAACTGTTGTTTCAGCAGCTCGAAGTACATGCCCAATGAAGCAGAATATTAGATATAAATCCTATACATAAAAACGATAACCAAAACTCCCCCCCCCCCCAGTTCCTAAGTAACCACAAAAGGACGAGGTGAGTTACAGTGTGTGTGGTCGAAAGTCATTGACGTATCAACATATTCCCTGGAATTGCTGCGTATTGAATTTCTGTGCCTGTAAAATTCACCTAGCAACGTAGCACAGTATTGAGGGAGTACACTAACTCCCTGCCCTTCTAGAGTATTTTCAGTGGTAATTTTTATTTGTTACCGAGCTAGTTGGCCGTGCGGTTAAGGTCGCGCAGCTGTGAGTTTGCATTCGAGAGTTAGTGGGTTCGTCCCCATTATCGGCAGCTCCGAAGATGGTTTTCCGTTGTTTCCCATTTTCCCCAGGCAAACGTTGGGGCTGTGCCTTAATTAAGGCCATGGCCGCTTCCTTCACACTCGTAGCCCTTTCCTATCCTATCGGCGCCATAAGACCTATCTGTCGGTGCGGCGTAAAGCAATTGAAAAAACCTCTATATTTGCCCTCTTAAACTAACAATTATCATCGTGTATTTTTCTCTTTATATAACGGTATCACCAGCTTAGTAAATTGCTAGCTTGCTTCGTCTTTGCCAAAGATGTGTGGAATGTATGTACTCGAATGTTCATCCAACTAGAAAAGGTCGAATTTAATTATGAAGACGTATGAATCGTTCAGCCAAGCAATCTTCTAAATGTTGGAAATGTTCCCCACCGTGGTCAAGGGATTAGCGAGAAGGTGACAGACTCAAATTCGATGCATGACTTTGCAACGAATTTCAAACTGGTGTAAAGGACTCGAGCGGGTTACATTCAGCTCCAGGCAACGTAATGGAGCAGGGAAGAGAGTTAAATGTCACTCTCCACCATCGTCGAAATAGTTTCTTGTGTATTACTACTTCGGGCGTATGCTAGGATGATACACGACATCGGACCACGGACGCTTTCTTCCCAAGCTCCAATAGTCAGTTATTCGTTGTCCTATTTCCAAGCTAGGAGGTTTGAACTTGGCTGAGGACGATGGTCTTTGTGAGGGTGTTTAAATGCGATAAATGACAGTGCTATTGGCTTCCGACTCGTTAGTGGGATATTACTCCTTCCCCTGGACGTAAAATGTATAAGAATTGAAAGGACGTTAAAGAAATAATGTTGATTACAAATTCACACACCGGCGCAGTCACAATATCAACACAGGTCATTAGACCAAATTGCACACACTAAGTACTCGAGGCTGATGTTCCTCGCCTCTACATATAGTAGTAACAAATGTATGTTGTAAGCAGAATTTTTAACGACATAGTGAAAATCCAACCACCTCAGTATCTCCACCCCTATTAAGAACACAACGAAGAAGACTACACAGAAGAATAGATTATACATCCCCTCTCTTCTGTGTCCGCAATAACACCACCTTCCCAGTCTGAGCAACGTGTATGGTCCTCATCTTTCCCCTCACAGATCCTGTCCCAGTCCCCATTAACCCGCAAAACTATCAGCAGTACCCTCGTGCCCATCCTCTGTGAGCGTATCGTTGTAATCGAGAATCCCATAACAACCTTCTAATGGTCACCCCTCGCCGCAACACCTCAGTCCGCTCAGTTCTAGAATCCTTAAAGTCAGCCAACTTCCCCACCCCAACGATCATAAATCCTGTCCACCGAATCGCAAACTAGCAAGTAACAATCGAACCCAAGACCGAGAACCAAAAGTCCCAAACCTGCCAAGGCAATCACGCAGCCTCGTTTCCTGGTTGCCCGTACATCAAACGTGCAATTAAAGTCGGACACACACACACACACACACACACACACACACACACACACACACTCACTCACTCACTCACTCACTCACTCTCTCTCTCTCTCTCTCTCTCTCTCTCTCTCTCTCTCTTTTCAATCTCTCCACATGCCTTCTCTCCCCACACCCCACCCCCAACCAAGACGCCAGCAACCTACTACTGTTACTCCCGCACCTCCTTAATAGCCAATACCGACCTCATTCAGGGTCACCTCGTTGGATTGAGTAGCCGAGACCCTGAATAAAACCAGCCAAATCTCCCTCCCCCGATAAACCAAGTAGGGCCTACAAGCACACCACCAAAATATCCCCACCCAGTTAAGTCTCACTTATTTTGCAATCAGACTTATACTTGCCACCATCTACCTATCACCGATAAAGGTTTTCCCCACAACAAATAACCTAAATTACCACTACCTAATTAAAACCACAAACGGCCTTCCTCACAGCAAAACACGAAACCCACCTACGCACCCGATGAAGCACTGTACCCCAGGAAGCCGAGTCGCGATGCACCGCTACCATGCCGATAATATTACGCTGCATATCTCACAAATCTGCAATCAAACTTATATTTAACAAAAATATATAAGTCGTGCAAAAACATACGCTATAGTCCCGTTGCGAACCCAAAATCAACATTGGGCGCAGTCAGTACCTGGATTGGTGACCTCTCAGGTCTACCACATACCGTATTCCGCCATTAACTCTGCGTCAATCATTCGATCGTGTAATAAGACAGGCTACCGTCTACCTACACAAACACTCCCCAAAAACAACATATCTATAACTTTTAAACTACACAAACTTTCAAATTTCCTAAAACCAATCAAAAAGCACACAAACTTACACACATACAAACCACCTATCTCTTCTAGAGGTAGGTGGCTCATACGGATGACCAGTGAAATGTTGGGATAAGGAACCTAATTGGATCACGGTCCTCAAGCCCAAAAAATCTTCGTGGCTTATCGAATGAAGAAAGAAAGTTGTGGCATAAATATATGGAACTGAATATGATTGGGGGAGAGAGAGATTATGACCTATAGAGTTGGTTAAGAACATAAGGCAACGGAACCCGTTAACGCATAAAGGTCTGGACACACCAACGCGGGACGCGGGAGCGGAAGCGATCCCGTCACGAGTTTATTATGAATGCAGCGGTATATGAATCCACTAGCACCGGAGCGTCACTCTCCCGCCTACATGGCGGGATTGCAGAGAAACATTTTCAGTTCGCTCCATGCGTCGTTTTCCCGCGTCCCGCGTTCATTGTGAACAATCATTATGGTGACTGAACCAGTGGCGGCTTGTGACTAAATCTGCAGGGTGTTCACCATAACATTTTTGTTCACGTCTCAAATGTACCAAAGTAGAATGCAAATCAGTACAAAATAACTTACTTAAATCATTTCACTAAAAGTTCCTTGTACGGTTCCTTCCCCACTCAATATGGCAGAACCCTTACAATCAAGGATGCATTTTCCCCGAGGCTAATCAGTGGGTGTACAACAGAACTAAAATTACGACTACCGGGCTGAGTGGCTCAGACGGTTGAAGCGCTGTCCTTCTGACCCCATCTTGGCAGGTTCGATACTGGCTCAGTCCGGTGGTATTTGAAGATGCTCAAATACGTCAGTCTCGTTAGGTAGATTGACTGACATGTAAAAAGAACTCCCGTGGGACTAAATTCCGACACCTTGCGTCTCTGAAAATCGTATAAGTAGTTAGTGGGACTTACAAACAATAACATTATTATTATTATTATTATTATTATTATTATTATTATTATTATTATTACGATTACTGAAAGAACGTTTTAATTCCGTACCCTGATGCTGGGCCTCCTAGATACCAACCTCACCGCCTGAATGCAGATCTGAGAAGCCGCAGTAAAGTCGTGGCCACTGTTAGCCGAAACTACTCATCTCGGTGAAAGTACAATTCTCAGTAACTTTGCTAAAATGCTGTATTGTAGGGAATATTAAAATATGCGAACACTATTCTTGGTTTTACGTAGCACGAAGTTCACCTAGGTATGACAGTAAGCATAAAAATAATGCGTACCTGTATCATATTTACCGGTACTCAAAATCATTGGAAACGGTTCTCCACCCACAAAGTAAAGAAAACTTCCTCCCGCGATTACGAACACCTGTTCGGAATTACCTAGTGGCGAAATCTTCCGGCGATGTACTGCAATATTAACTTTGGGAACTGTGGCCAGCAGTAACAGGGGACGTGGCGGAGCCTTGTGGTCAACTGTAATACTACCTCTGGTTTGGGGGTGGTTGTAGACGGAAAGGCACATACCTTACCGTGCTCCCCGCTCATTGGGATGCTCTGTGCATAAACCATGACGTCATCTGCATGCGCATGCGTATAGTCTTCAGGCTCGTAGCACAACCTCCAGTGTGCTTCTTGTATTGTCAGTCGAAACGAACAACTGTCTGTGTAACGGAGCTTCGACATTAGTCGAATGTTTCTGATCGACTGATGAAATAAGGTCGAAACAAAGGAAACAGTTTTTAATTATCCATGAATGCGTGAATATGCATTAGAGTTAGGTGTTCACGTGCTCATGTGCTCCTGAGAACCCACCGCCTCTGGACTGAACTGTTGCTAGAGTGCATTAAGAAACATCCAATGCTTTACGACATGCGTAATGAAGGTCATAAGAATGCAAGGAAGAAATATATGTTGTGGGATGAAATAGGAAAAGAACTGCATATGCCTGGTTAGTATTCTTTAATTATCAACTAGCTGATGTACCCGTGCTTCGCTACGGAATTCTACATTGTATAGATAATTCTAGGCTAGGTAGTGTACACATTGTGAGAAAGATCGTATTAAATTGCATAGCTCTTAACGTTACCCTAGAAACGCGACGGGGAAGTCACCAAACATATTTTCTCATATGAAGACTGTGTTAGGGAATTTTCATTGTAATGATAGGCCTGCTTGCCCACCATCAGTCACCACCAGGTTGGGTAGTTTTCATTATAATGGCAGACACTCACTCTCCACCAGCCATTTTACATCCTCAGAAAGACTGTCTTAGTGGTTTTTCCAACTGAAATGAACATAGGTCATTGCAATGACGTCAATAGGAATGGCGCGATTGAAAGCAATACTTTCAGAAGAAATACTCCATCAAATGAAAGACCACATACTTTCTCACTTTTAACGAACAGTACTGTGCTGGAATTCCAGAGCTGGAATGACCAAGTCGCAGACAGTTCTGATCCGTGAACACTCTTCGTCTTTTTTCTGCGGTGCCGGGCGAGTGGGGGGGGGGGGGGGGGAAGCGAATAGTGGAGAGTCCCAGGGCAAAAACTATGCCTTTTTACTAATCTGTTTCCGAGGAGTACCCGATGAGTCAGAAAATCTCAATTCACTACAATGGCAACGGAAAAACCTATCTGATTTGGAGGCAATGTTTCCTCCAAGCCAGAGGAGTAGCCCCCCTCTTCACTGCTAATTTGGAATGAAATGAATGTAGAATTTAATAAAAGTGAAGAGGAAGAAGTTTTTCTTAAGAAACAGCTCTTTTCAGGGTTGACTTTTGAGTTATTTAGTGAATTGTGGTGCTATAATTTGAAATAGGCTTAAATAGTAATTCTAAACCAGGTCATACTACTACTACTACTACTACTACTACTACTACTACTACTAAGTGAGCCTCTGCCGTAAGTGTGCATACAGCTCATTCAAAATAGCACGTCAGAGTAGGGACCGAATAACTGGAATACTATGATGAACCAGTGTGTTACGTACCTGCAGTATTAGAAAATGTATGAACCAGTGGAAAATGAAAATGAAAACCTACAACCTGTTTTCCAGTCATTGACCGGGTCAGGGATGTAATAAATGAAGCATATATATAGGCTGTTAGTACGATGGGGTCTCCACTCCCAGTGATACATTAATGACTGATATATGCAATGAAATGAGAATGGAGAGTGTTGCTAGAATGAAAGATGACAGGGAAAACCGGAGTACCCGGAGAAAAACATGTCCCGCCTCCGCTTTGTCCAGCACAAATCTCACATGGAGTGACCGGGATTTGAACCACGGTTACCAGCGGTGAGAGGCCAACGCGCTGCAGTCTGAGCCACGGAGACTACATGGACCAGATGAATGGCATGCTAAAGAAGAAAGTTTTCCAACTCCCCAGCTATTTCCCGCCAATGTTCAGTCGGGCTGTTATACTCGGTACGCAGTAGTAATCCCATCTATCAGAGTTGAGCAGAACCATGAGAAACGAAGAACATCACAACAAACAATGGTCAATGTAAAGTTATTGTTGATCAGTAACAAACAATGGTCAATGTAAAGTTATTGTTGATCAGTGTTATGCGCTTTTGATATTGTAGGCCTTCTGTAATACCACTCTTATAGTCGGTACAGTAAAACTGAATGAAACATAAATGATCGGAAATTGCATTGTCTATAACTTTTGTTATGTAGTACTTTTGGATAGCACTAATAACATAGGTACCGGTATTTAAAAATTATATTTTAGGCGCCTTCCCCTAAACTACCATTTTATCTCGGGCGAATAAAATTATTTACAGCCTAGAATGTAGTTTCTTATTCTCCGACTCTATATAGCGGTTTTCATTAAATTCTGTTAACCCATTTTCTCGTGGCTAGGCGTTGATATGGACTTAGCAACAAAACTACAAATTCATTAATATCTGTGTTATCAGAGCCGGTACGGTAAAAATGTATAAGACATAATCGATTGGAAATTTAATTCTATATAACATTAGTTATATAGTATTTATCGATAGGACCGCTAATAATATAAATATTCGAGAATTAAATTTAAGGCCTTCCCCTAAACTACCATTTCACTCGGCGTGAATAAAATTATTTATAGCCTAGATTGTAGCGGCTCATCCCTCGACTTTACATACCGATTTTCATTAAATTCTCTTCAGCCGTTTTCTCGTGATGCGTGCACATACAGATAGGCAGACAGACAGGCAGGCAGACAGACAGACAGACAGACAGACAGACAGACAGACAGACAGACAGACACACAGACAGACAGACAGACAGACAAAAATTACGGAAAAGTAAAAAGTACAATTTCTTGTTACTATGGACATGACCGATACAGAAATACCATTCTTTTCAAATTCTGAGCAATGTACAGACAAAACTCTTATTTTATATATATAGATTACATTTCAGGCCTTCCTCTAAACTACCATTTCACTTACTGTGAATAGCATTATTGACAGAATAGATTATAGCGACCTATTCCCCGACTTTGCATACCAATTTTCGTGAAGATACGACCACTAATAAGATAAATATTTGACAATTAAATTTTAGGCCTTCCCCTAAACTACCATTTTTCTCAGCGTGTATAGCCTATATTGTAGAGACTTATTTCCCATCTTTGTCTAGCGATTTTCGTTAGGACACGACCACTAATAACATAAATATTTGAGAATTAAATTTCAGGCCTTCCCCTAAACTACCATTTCACTCAGCGTGATTAAAATAATTTATAGCCTAGATTGTAGCGGCTCATCACCCGACTTTACATTCCGATTTTCATTAAATTCTCTTCAGCCGTTTTCTCGTGATGCGTGTACAGACAGACAGACAGACAGACAGACAGACAGACAGACAGACAGACAGACAGACAGACAGACAGACAGACAGACAGACAGACAGACAGACAGACAGACAGACAGACAGACAGACAGACAGACAGACAGACAGACATTACGGAAAAGTAAAAAATGCATTTTCTTGTTACTGAGGACATGACCGATACAGAAATACCATTCTTTTCAAATTCTGAGCAATGTACAGACAAAACTCTTATTTTATATATATAGATGTCCGTTTTTTCTGCACACATTTCTCCGTTCGTAAACATCTAGATACATGTAAGATGCATGCTAAAACAATCTATACACTGTTATTATGCATGCCAAAGAACTCCACAAATTTCTCACGTTCAGTGAAAGCTACAGCGGGTGTTCGTCGTGCATATTGTCAACATTTTCCAAGGCTCCGAGTTCTGATTCCGGTGAATCTAAATCTTCCTAATATGCTGGATTTTCTGTGAGGTTGTTGTGCAGAATGAACGTTGTTCTATTGATAAGGTTTGTTGTGTCCACATTAACATCCATGGGTCTGTAATAAATTCTCAATTTCTGTGCTATTGTGTCGAAGGCATTTTTTATGACCCTTCTTGCTCTAGACAGTCGTTAGTTGTAATTTTTTGCGCTTGTCTTCTTTTGCTTGCTTGTATGGAAGCGGTCTCTGTGAGTACCTTTTCAGAGGAAACTCTTGGTCGCCGATTATGACATAAGGCGCGGGCACTTTGGGACCAGGAATATTTTTGTCTTTCGAAACACCAAGAGCACCATCGGCTTCTAACCGTTGTCCCATTACAGAGTTCTGGAATATACTACCATCATTGCTTTTACCGTACCCTTCGATATCCACACATAGGAACTTGTAATCTGGACAAACAATTGGCAAAAGCACAATAGAGAATTTCTTCGGGTAACAAAAAAATTATTAGATCCACTGTTCCTCGGACATATAGTAACGTGCTCTCTATCGATAATACGAATACAGTTTGGGAATTGACACATTCTGTAATATCCTTGAGGTGATTCTATTCATGTTTTGGTAGATGGTTCTGGCATGTATATTTCTTGCATTGTGTCATAAATAGCTTGGCAAACATCTCGCACAATGGTACCAACTGTTATCAATCCGACCCAGAAACTGTGACAAATTGTAGAATAGGAATCTCCAGTAGCCTTAAATCTGAAATAAAAATACGTTCAGTAGAGTCTCGGAACGACGCTCCGTTAAATCCGAGCGTTATTTGAATTTTTCTTTTCGCAAATTTAATATTCTTCTTCTACAGCAGTTTATTCCCTGCTTGTTCCCGTCATGTCATCGTATTGTGGCTCCCCTCTACTCAGATCACGCGCCTTTGTTTTCATGACTGAAACTGAAACGTTTGCGGGTCACAGCAATAACTGGGATAAGCTAAATAAAGTAATAATAATACGAACCGACGGTCATCATCCTCAGCAGAAGCACTCCCTCATCAGATGCTACTGTTTCACGCTTCGGTGTCAAGACAAGGACGAACTTCGCAGAGACCGCGGGATTGTAGGTTTCGCTCCAGCTCTCGCGTCCCGCGTTGGTGTGTGTAGACCTTAAGGGGAAATGATGATGATGAGGAGGATGATGATACATTTTACTGACCACCAATATTTGCTGATGAAGAAGTTCTTTCCATATTTTGTTTTCGTTAACGTCTCGTGACCCACATTCTTATTATTATTTTACCGCTTTTTCTACATCTGGGGAGTTGCGGGTGCGAACTGTGTTGAACATATGGATTTGGCCTTTTTTACGGCCATATGCCCTTCCTGACGCCAACCCTGTATGGAGGGATATAATCCGTATTGCGTATTTCTGTGATGGTTGGTAGTATAGTGTGTTGTCTGAATATGAAGAGGAAAGTGTTGGAAAAAAACCCCCACAAAAACCCAAACTTCGAGCCAGAAGAATTAATCAGAGACGATTAAAATCCCCCGGCCAGGCCGGGAATCGAATCCGGGACCCTCTGAACCGTAGACCTCAACGCTGACCATTCAGTCAGTGAGTCGGACGCTTATTGAAATTACTAACAATGTGGACGTTACAGTCAGATTTACTTCATTTCCTATTCACATTAGAATGAAATATTGCCTTTTTTAAATTCTTCAGTATGTGCTGTTGTATATCATTCTGTCGTGGGAAATTTTGTTCCAGGACAAAATGACAATTCTTCGTGCGACAATAGCAACAACTGTCGACTGTTATCGCAGTCAGCAGACCTATCATCAACTTGGGCTGAGTGTTGTGCTCCAGTACTTGCGTGCGGCATGTAGCGTGTGGTGTTCTCAAGTTTGAAGGGGAAACACGAGTTTATTATCCACACTCGCATACTTCTTTGTTTTACTTTTTACCCAAGGAAACTTTCTGTTTACCGCACTATTGACTCTATATGATGCTTGAAAGATATGGGAAGTGGAGATTAGGCACGAACAGTTCTCAATTTTATTCAGGAATTTGAGGCGCGTTACATTCGATAGTAACCTTTAGAATGCGTCATCATTGTTCGTAAGCTCTATTGTGGGTAGTGCTTCCACAGATAGCGAACGTGTTAACTTCGCCAACTTACTACCTGGGCGGTTGTGGTTCATGAGAATTTCGAAACGGAAAGTCATATGGTATGTCACATACTGGCCGTCTCATGGTGACAGTGAATTTGCCTACTTGCCGTAGTCCGCCTCGTTGGCTTAGTGATCATTGTTGAGGTCTTCGTTTCAGAGGGCCCCGTGTACGATTCCCGGCCTGGTCGGGGGATTTTAATCGCATCTGATTAATTTTTCTGGCTCTAAGATTGACTTTTTGTGTTCGCAAGACTCTCCTCTTACTATTAAGACAACAATACCAACCACCACAGCAACACGCAATAGTGAATACTTCCCTGCATTTGGCGTCTGGAAGGGCATCCGACCGTGAAACAGGGCCAAATCCACATGTGAGAGACAGTTCGCACCCACGACCCCACAACTGTGGGAAAAGCGGTGGTGGTGGTAGAAGAAGAAGAAGAAGAAGAAGAAGAAGAAGAAGAAGAAGAAGAAGAAGAAGAAGAAGAATCTACTTGCCATAAGTGAAGTTTGGAGAACTTTGGGGTTATCCGTACCTGGCACTCGTTTCTTGTCTGACAGTTCAAGGATTCAGTATCTATCTGGTGGTTCGATCCTGGCTCAGCACGGTGGTATTTGAAGGTCCTCAAATAAGTCAGCCTCGTTTCGATAGATTTTCTGGCACGTAAAAGAACTCCCGCGGGACAAAATTCTGGCACCTCCGAAAACCGTCAGAAAGTAGTTAGTGGGATATAAAAACATTATTATTATTATTATTATTATTATTATTATTATTATTATTATTATTTACTGAATTAATAATATTATTTGCTTTACGCCCCGAGACTCCGAGGTGCCGGAATTTAGTCCCAAAGGAATTCTTTCGCGTGCCAGTAATTCTACCGACACCAGATTGAGCACCTTCAAATACCACCGGACTGAGCCAGGATCGAACCTGGCAAGCTGCGGTCTGAAGGTAAGCGCCTCAACCGTCTGAGCCACTCAGCCCGGCTTATTATTATTATTATTATTATTATTATTATTATTATTATTATTATTATTATTATTATTATTATTATTATTATTATTATTATTATTATTGATTCGGTATATGGTGAGTTCAGGACGCCTTTGTAAATAATAATAATAATAATAATAATAATAATAATAATAATAATAATAATAATAATAATAATAATATCACCTCAGGGGGGTTTGCCTGTTCCCCTATCGGGCGCGTCCCAGGTGGCGGATCGGGGGGCTCGCCGGACTTGTCCGGAGGGCTTGAGGGAAATAAAATACCTCTCGCGGACCAAAAACAGGCACAGCCAGAAAACATCTTGAGGCAACCTCTGAGGCTCAATACCTTAGTTGTAACTATGAGATTGTCAAAGATCAATCTCCCCATTATCTTCAACTTACTAGCATGATGGCAACGTCAGTTAATGATACTACTACCCCAGGCCCTAGTATTCATACTAGGTTTTCTCGGTCATCGGATTCTGGGGGACCGAGAACATCATGCGGGAATGTATCGGAGCTTCCCAAATCTCTTCGCCCAAAGGAAAAACATTTTATTGGCACTTTAAACATCAACACGCTTCGCAAAATTGGAAAGTTGAAGCACTTAACAGACACATTAGACCAACTCAACATCCAAATTCTGGCACTCCAAGAAACTAGGTACAGTGACGAAAATCATTTTGAATCAGGAAACTATAGAATTTATAAAGGTAAACCAGCTACCCTCCTCCCTAACAAAATATTACAATTTGGCACTGGTTTTGCAGTGAGAAAAAATATCACAAATTCGGTATTATACTTTACATCTCCTTCTGAAAGAATTTCGCTAATGACAATCAAATCAGGAAACAAAGCTTATACACTAATCAATGCACATGCACCTACAAACAATTACAATCAAAAAGACCCACAGAAGGTAGATGACTTCTGGGAATTACTAGAAGAAACTACAGCAAAAGTTCCAAAACATCATGTCAAAATTCTGCTGGGGGACTTCAATGCACAAATTGGCAAAGAGAAGAAATTTAGGACCACTGTAGGACTTTACCCTGCTCACAAAAGAACCAATAAAAATGGAGAACGTTTAATTGGCTTCTGCGAGAATTTTGATCTAAAATTGATGTCAACCCATTTCCTGGCACTTCCACAAAAGAAAATGACATGGAGATCCCCGAACATGCATTTAGGAGAATTTCAACTAGACCATGTGGCTATTTCCAAGAAAAACCAAAAAGAAATTATGAACGTTAAAGTCAAAAAGGGAATTATTGACTCCGACCACCACCTTTCTCTTGTTAAAGTAAAGTTTCAACCCAACAGGAAGAAAACCAAAACAATCAGGAACCCAAGAATCGACCCTGAATTTCTGAGACAGAACTCAGACAATTTCCTTGCGAATATCTCCAACGATGCTCCTTCAAACTGGCTAGAACTCAAGGACACACTCTTGAAAGCTTCACAAAACATCAGCAATCCCCCAAGGAAACACAAACACAGATGGTGGAATGACACCTGTGACAAGGCCATAGAAGTCAGAATTAGGTCCTGGCTAAACTGGAGTTCCCATAAAACTGATCAAAATCGTGACGAATTCTTCAAAACACAGAAACAAACCTCAAAAATCATCAGATCTGAAAAACGAAAATATGATCAAAACAGACTGGTAGAAATAGAAGATGATTTCAAGAAAAACAATACACGGAACTTCTACAGAACATTCAGAGAAGAATTATCCAATTACCAGGCACCTAGTCTCTGTTTCAAACGTACAGATGGGACTTTGGAAACAAGTAATAAGGGAAATTGTGAACTCCTAGCAAACCATTTCATGGACCTTTTAAACTTTGAATCTCCAAAGGAACAATTCACCTATGAAAAACCAACACCTAATCCAGATTCAGAACCCCCCACATTACAAGAAGTCAAACAAATAATCAGAGATTTAAAAGACAACAAAGCACCAGGAGAAGATGGAATAATCGCTGAAATGTTGAAAATTGGTGGTGACAAACTGGCCCAGAGTATTCAAAAAATCTTACAGGACATTTGGTTTTCTGAAGAAATTCCGGAGGATTGGAAATGTGCATTGATTCACCCACTTCACAAGAAAGGAGACAAATCAGATATTAACAACTACAGAGGAATTTCTCTCCTCTCACTCGTATATAAAATCTTCTCTAAAGCTCTACTTAATAGATTAGAGAAACAAACAGACCACCTGATCGGAGATTATCAGGCTGGATTCCGAAAAGGGAGATCCTGCGCAGAACAAATCCTAAACCTAAAAACCATACTACAGATTCGCAAAACCAAACAAACAGTAATCACCTTTGTTGACTTCAAAAAAGCGTATGATTCCATAGATCGGCAGACCCTGTTCAACATACTAGAGGAATTTCAAGTTGACAGGAAAACGAGGGAATTGATTAAACAAACTCTGACCAACACAACATCAAAAGTTAAGTTCTTGGGAGAAATTTCTGAACCGTTCGAAATCAGAACTGGCGTCCGACAGGGAGATGGACTATCCCCACTACTATTCAATTTAGTTTTGGAAAAAGTGATTCGTGAATGGAGAAAAGAAACTAAAGGTATAAACATTGGCAGACTTCTTAAAGACAAAATTAACCTTGACTGCTTAGCTTTCGCAGATGACCTTGCGATCCTTTCGAACAACAGACAAGAAGCAATCCAATCCATAGAAAAGTTGAATGAAATAGCCGCGAAAACCGGACTTCAAATTTCATTTGAAAAGACGCAGTTTATGGAAGGAACTAAATCAAGATTCGACAATCAACCATTAATCACCAACTGTGGAATAATTTCCCAAGTAGACAAATTCAAATATCTAGGTGAAATTATTCAGCCAGCAGGGTTAAATCAGGAAGCTAACAAAGAAAGAACTGCTAAACTGCAAAGGGCTTACAAAATCACATGGAACAGATACAACAAAAGATGTATATCAAAAAATGCAAAATTACGACACTACAATACAGTCATCAAACCAGAGGCACTTTATGCATCTGAAACACTGATCATTGGCGGCAGGTCACAAATGAAAAGCATTGAGAAACAAGAGAGGAAAATTCTCAGAAAAATCCTAGGACCAAAGTTCAAAAATGGAATTTGGATGAAAAAGAAACCACACGAAATTTTTCAATTCACAGAAAAAATCACAGATACCATCAGAAAGAGACGACTAAAATTCTACGGACACCTACACAGAATGGATAACAACAGGCTGACAAAGAAAATTCTAAATCTAGCTCTAACCCTGAAAATCCGCAACAATTGGTTAGCAGAAATTCATGAAGATCTACAAGAAATGGGTATTGAGGACGAAACCATTCAAGATAGAATGAAATTTAGAAGCTTAGTAAACAAACATAAATTTGCAGAGAAACCAACAAGAAAAAATACAGGCTGGACAGAAACACGCAGAAAGGAACACAGTGAAAAAATGAAGAAATATTGGGAAGAAAAGAAGAAGAAACATTGTGCAAAATAAGTTCAAACGCGCTCCACAGCTGGGCACAACGAATCAAAAAAAAAATTATCACCTCAGTTACCGAGTTGCATACCTTCCGAAGTGGCGCCATCTTGGAGGTCTGCCCACCTATACCCACATTCCGATTGTGCTGCTGTCTACCGACAAAATGGAATTGCTCTGGATGGCCCCTACGGCTGAGTAAATTTAATTTTGTTGGGTGACTGAATCCGCCACCAGATTTCTTTAACATGCAAACAAAAATGACATGAAGTCCCAAGATTGTTGTTGAACGCCCTTCAAAAATCGACTATCTCTGCCAGAATCGAACGCACGAAACTGGGGTCATGAGACGGACACTCTTGCACTGATGCACCTAGGTAGCTTAATTTCAATAATGAAAACTTAGGGTCAACTTTTCATTTCAGTTCACTGAGCATTTGGCTGCGTCATAAGTTTGCCGTCGGGAGATGGAGAGTTGGAACTTCTCCTTCGACAGCCCTGAAGATGGTTTTCCCTTGTTAACACCAGGCTTACCTTAGTTACAGCTACAGTCAGTTTCCTACCCCATCGTCGACGAAAACCTATCTGAGGTAGTGCGACGTTAAACCGCTATAAAGAAAGAAAAAACAAAAGTTGCTCCAGGAGTTGATGTTCACCTACCAAAGTAGCAGTCATACTCAAGTGTTCCTAACCGTTGGAGACCTATCATAGTTCGCTGTGAGACGTGCAAGCGTAAACATCGAACGCGCTGTTCTGTTGTGTGCTGTGAGGTAGAGTGTTTCGAGTGGTATTAGTACAAAGTGCAAGAAATTGGCAAGCTTAAATATTAGGAAAAATACACTAAATTTTCATTTCCTGATAAACTAAACAAAGCCGGACCGGCAGAAATTCAGGAGTGGATTGAAACAGTTTTAAAATTAAATGTTGATCAAGTGGAAGCAATACAATTGGACAATTTGGAAACAGCAGTGTACATAAAATTAACCAGCAAACTTCTGATGGAGCGCATTCTGACTTCAACAGCAGGAAAATCTCAGGTAAAGAAATTCAATGGTTCACTTTCGGAAGTAATTATAACATGTGCTGATGTGGACACGAAACTAGTACGGATAATGAATCTTCCTATTGAAATGGCCAATGAACGCGTGGCAATTTATTTCATTAAATATGGGAAAGTTAGGGAAGTACGTAATGAAAAATGGTCTTCTACATACACATTTAATGTATTTAGTGGAATTAGAGCTATGGGTATCGAATTACAAAGTGCTATCCCGACATTAATGACAATTGATGGATATAGAGCTCAGGTACTTTATGAAGGACAACCAAAAACATGCTATTATTGTAGTGGTAGTGACCATCTCCGACAAGACTGCCCGGTAAGGCGAGGAACAACTTCGACAGGTGAAACAGGACCTAGGCTTATGAGTCAAGTAGTTGCAGGGAACTCCACTGTCCCATTTCTCGCGAGCGACACAGTTGTAAACACAGGCAGGAGCGACAAGCTGGAATCACAACAGGTTATCGGTCTTGAGTCACAACAAGAACAGACCAGCCGGGGTCATAAACAAGATACACTACACGAAGTTCAGGTTATCACAACGCAAGCAGAGTTACATCTCCTTCCGAATAACCTTGTAACACATGGCCAAAGCAACTCAGTCGATGTGGACGGACCAGAAATAGATCCACAACCAGCTCATGTCGGAACTGTAGGACTGGAACAATCTACAGATCACATTCAAGTTGAAGAACACTCACCCCACCATAACACAAATGTCACTGAACTTACGACTGGTAACGAACTTATTAATTCTGACCTCGCAAATACAGACTTTGACGTAACCAGTTTGTTGGCAGACAAGTTAAATAGTTCTAGTTACCCCAACACTAGAAGTCCTCCGAAGGAATATATGGAACTAGATGCTGATGATAGTAACACCACCGAAAATTTGACAGGTCATAGTGAGACTCCTAAACAGCTGTGGTCAGATGACCCTGAACCCTCGCCTCATGCACTGCTTAACGACATTGGCGAAATTCCCTCAAGTCAGATTGTTCCGCCAGAGAAAAACGTTAGAAAGCAAAAAACTACCCAGTCCACCAAAGATGGCGTCCATAAGTCAGTACAACCTTATATGAGCCCAAAGGATCCTCGAAGACAAGGAGGGAGGGTAGGTGAGAGACGTTAGTTGGGCAATGTCTGTAAGATCCGAGGGCTCGACAGTTCAGTTTGGTATCAAGATGCATGTTACATTCCTCATGCTGGTGACGTACACTATAATGACCTTAAACATTAACTGTATCCAGATAGACAGCAAGCAGCAGCTTCTTAAGAAATTAATTCGTGACCAAGATGTTGATATAGCATTGTTACAGGAGGTTGCTACAGATGATTTAATTCATGTATTTGGGTATGAAAGAATAGTAAATATCAGCGAGACCAGACGAGGTACAGCTATATATATAAAAGATACAATTCCCCGTACAGCTCCCGTATTTCTTCCCAGTTCCTGTGGTATCATTTTCAACATAAAAGGACTTTTAGTTGTAAATATTTATGCACCTTCTGGTTCTGAGGCGAGAGCTGAACGAAACGACTTTTATACCAGTGATATCATACATCTAATTAAAAATCGTAGAGATCGCATGGTTATTGGCGGGGATTTTAATGGAGTTATCAATGCCAGAGATCAGAGCGGGAGTTTCTAGAACTGTATAGCCTTACCAACTCTAATGAAAGGACTCAAACTGATAGACACCTGGGAATTACAAGCATCATCCGACCCAGGCTATACATAGTTTTGCGCTACAGGAGCATCGAGATTAGACCGACTATATGTCGATCAAAGTCTGCAAGAGCATGTTGGGAATGCTGATGTGTGCCCCGTCGAATTTTCGGACCATGCAGCATATATATGTAAAATAATGCAATCAGAGCTGGGAGTAGCTCAGGGAAGCGGTGTATGGAAACTCAATACGAATATTCTCAACAGTGAAGAAATGAAGGAACAGTTTTCTGTGCAGTGGCAACTATGGAGGAAACATATTTCACGTTATACAACGAGACTTGAGTGGTGGTTATCTTATGCAAAGCCCAATGCAATCAAATTCATGAAACGGTTTAATGCTCAGTATACTCGACAGATCAATAAAAAATCCGAAATCTTTTACACGTGATTACTTCAGCTGTATAGGGAAGATCCCAGGAACCTATCAACATATCTCCGTATCAAAAAAACAAGAGCAATTCTCCTCAGATTATACAGAGAAATGAATGAAGGACTTAAAATACGAGCATGAGATCATAGAAATAATACTGATGAAATGTCATCATTGTACCATCTCATTCGTGAGAGTAAACGAGGCAAACCAAAATATATTTCAAAACTGGCATCGTCAAGTGGGGAGTCCTCCGGGGATGTAAATATCATTAAGAACACAATTGAGCATTTCTTTACACAATTGTATGAACAAACGAATGATGTTCTTCTTGACAGCAACAGAACCTTTTTGATTCTGTTCGAGGAAGACTGACACATGTGCAACAAGACTATCTTATTGAAGAATTGCAGGAGGAAGACATTTATGAAGCCATACAGCGCAGTCTGCCTAATAAATCCCCTGGATTAGATGGCCTTGGACGATAATTCTACCTGACATTTTGGCCAGTTATCAAGGAAGACCAAATATAAGTCGCCTAAAAGAGGGATTGATTGTACTGGTACCAAAAAAGCCTAATCCTAAAAGTTTAGATGATTAAAGACCAGTTACTCTGCTGAATTTCGATTACAAGTTACTCACCCGATGTCTTCAACAGCGAAAGACCTTCCTTATGTCCGATGCTTTAGGAGCACACCAATCGTGCGGAGCTCCCGGTAGGAGCATTATACACTCAGTATGTGCAATAAGAGACATTATCAGTGATTGTAGGGTAAGAAGGCAGTGTAAACAACTAATATCTTTAGATTTCGATCACGCGTTTGACAGAGTGAATCATACCTATTTAATTGCTGTTCTATGTGCAATGGGACTAGACAACCGTTTTATTAATATACTACAACATGTTCTTCAGGGAGGATCTACGAAAGTCCAATTTAATGTTTTATTTTACTAAGGCAATTAACATAAAAACAGAAGTACAACAAGGATGTCCGCTATCGATGTTATTATTTGTGCTATCTGTTGAACCACTATTGAGTAATTTAGCATGTTTACGTGACAGAGATATGATGGAAATCCTTGCCTGATGATGTCACCATCATTGCGGACCGTAGAACAAACGCACAAGATCTTCAAGAAACTATCAGTGACTACTGCAATATATCTGGTGTACAGCTAAACGTTAATAAATCGTGTTTGTTAAAACTAGGAGCAAGCCATATACGTGATAAACCTTTGTTAAACTGGGCAACGGTTCAGAAAGAGGTAAAAGTCTTAGGACTTAGTTGTTTTAACAGTATTCGCCAAATGATCCAGCATAACTGGGACAAAACAGTGAATGTGATACGCGGACTGTTACAGCGAGAAAAACACAGGAATCTATCATTAATGCAAAGAATTCAGTATTTCAATACATACATAATCAGTAAACTGGGATACATGGGTCAAATCCTACCTCTGCCTCGGGTATCCGGTATTAAGATAATGTCTGTTATAGGATGGTACATATGGCAACGTTCAATCCTAAGGGTGAATCGTGATACTTTAAATCTGTCAAGATCTACAGGTGGTTTACGACTCAAGAATATCCAGAATCATGTGACAGCCTTATTCCTCAATCGACACATAAAATTCATTATTGGTGAAGGTCATCCGTATTCTCAAAATTTTCTCCAACAGTGGTGCAGTTTACAGCAGATGCCTAACCCTCCCCCTTTCCATGATGTGGATAAATTCGCCCCTCATGCACGATATTTGAAATATGAAATGAGCTATCCACCACAAACTTTTACGAACAAACGTGACCTCGAAAAGCATCTGTATGTTTCTGCAGTGTAGCCAATATCTAGCTCCCAGGATTCAGCAGTCTATTCTGGTATGCAACTAGAATCGCATCGGGAGGAATATTACTTCAAGCAAAGTGGTATATAGTTGTTCATGACATTGTGCCGACAAATAGTAAACTGTATAATATTCGTACGGCAGAATGTTCACTATGTACCGTGTGTCGCAGAGGAGAAGAGACTCTTCTCCACCGTCTGCATGATTGTGCCCGTGTTACCCAAGCTTGGCGATAATATGTGACGTACATCATCAAACGGGCTGTTCGATCCCGACATTTTGAAGTACCACCGGAATAGATTGTCCGCCCCACCTTTGGGACAACTTCAGGTCATTTTACATCTGTGCTCGTGTTAGTGATTGCAGTGTACGTGCATACAGTGTTAAACACTCATGGAACTTGGAACTCTCGACACAATAGTTTGTGTCCAGATATTCAAGATGGTACTGGTCAAGTTTTATCGTCACCAAAAGCTAAATATGTGGGGGAATATTGTCCATTATTGTACTCAATAATGGAAGACTTCTATACTGAAAACAACATGAATAATTAAGAAACATTTGTTTTTAATGTCTTTTGTAATTCTCCGAAACTTACGCAACTGTTCCAGCTCGGTAAAGCCCAAAAGTGTGTTGCTATTTTTATTTATTTCTATTTTTACTATTACTCTTTGTTTTCATTATTTTCATCCTAACGCTTACATAGTAATGCTTCCTAACAAATTTCAATAGTGGCAAGTTATCAAGGCGAAAAGAGACCTTTTAATTTTTCAATCTGTATATTTTTACTGCGACATTGTTTGCTAATTTTGTAATGTCATCTATGTAATTATTGATGTTGTATTCTGTATGTGTATCAACCGTACCAACTGAAGAAAAAAAAAGGATCTGCTAATTCAGCACAGCTACCTACGTAGCATTTTGGGTATAATTAAATGGAGTAAAGTTTTTCAGTAATTGTATTACTCTAAGTAATTGTAAGTGTAAAATATTTCCGTCTCTGACACTGCCTAAAAAGGAGATAACTCTACCTTAGAAAGTAGTCGAGATCGCCTTTAATGTAGGCGTAGTCTTGAAGTGACTTCCGCCTATATAATTTGAATGGTTTTACGTAATAATTTCAACACTAAAACGACAGGTGGTGATGTGTGTCCACCTTGTCAGTACTAATAGGACCAAAATAGGTCATTATTCTTCTTCTCCTCCTTCTTGTTCTTGTGCTTTTCGCACATTTGCAAAATAAACTTCTATGATGTGGTATTCTCTGAGATTAGAGGCTCTTTGGAAGATGAACACTGAGCATATTATAGAATTCACATCGAAAATCTATGCAACATTTGCAAATCGGTATTAATACTTTTTCTCTCTTTTCTAGGTGAGTGTTGGTGCTCCATGGCTAATTTTTAAAGAACGACTCCTGATGTCTGTGACTTACTCATGATTATATTGGGAGATAATGTCCTATTTTTGGAATGGTAAGTGAACATTTACCGAATAATATGCTGAATTGTTGCTTGATGGATGTTCAGCCCTTTGCAGGCGTGTTAACTTTTGTGATAAACTGTATTTCTTGTTTTTGTTAGCCTATAAGAGGTCCCCGAGGCTGTCTAAATTACTTTTTTTTTTTTTACTTAAAGGCATTACAAGATCTATCTTCTACAGTGACTTTGCTAACGATCTTTGTAATATATTTCAGAAATGGCATAATATTATTTATAATTGTGTACGCCTTCCGTATCACTTGTATTGAAACAAAATATTCGTTGACTTGAGTGTCTTCATATCGTGCTCACGAGATGTTCTGTAGCAATTCCTCTCTTTAGTGAGAAACAAATGTGTTGTGCATATTGATCATCAAACACATTTCAGAGGTTTGTATCCCGGGAAATCTTTATTTCGACCAGTTCTTTTTTTTCTCAGACTGGGGCGTACTGAGAACTACAATAGTCCTCACTAAAAGTCTCATCGGGACAGAAATGAGGACGAAGCTATCGTGTAAGGCGGAGTCGACCAAGAAAACTCTCTTGCAGTGTTCAGTCGTACGTGGCTAGCACACTTCTTAATTTCCGTACCTTGCTTACCTCTCTGATCCTGCTGTATGCTTGTGTTCCGCAGCGTTGTGCTTGAACGCAGGCATAACCGTGGCACAAGATCATGACTATTTTGCGTTTATTTAATATCAGTGTTGTGGTTTTTTTTTTCGAAATAAAAAACAGTCAGGAAGAAATCAACATTTCATTCGTCCATAGTCAGTATTTATTCGTATACAGGGTGTAACTAAATACGTGGGAAAGCTCCGGGAATTCTACAGAGGACCTGACAACAAGCAGAACATGTCCTGTAAACATATGGTTTATTTGCTTTCGTTTCCGTGTTACAGACATTGTTTGTGGTGTTCATAACACAGACCACTTCACTATGCATGTTGGTCATTTGTGTTGATAAAGTGTAATTTACTACTTGCAGTTCTCTACACAAGGTGCTCAAAATGGCTACCAAGAGCTGTAATGCAGGCGTCAATGCGCCGCATCATTGACTGTCTCACTTGTTTCCATATTCCAGGCGTTTGTCGTATCTGCTGACACTCTTTCTCTATTTGCTGACGCAGCAATTCCACGTTATGAATAGGTGTGGCATACACAATGGCCTTCAAATGACCCCATAAGTAGAAATATAACGGATTGAGGTCAGGAGAACGAGCAGGCCACGGTACCTGTAACACGGAAACGAAAGCAAATAAACCATATGTTTACAGGATATGTTCTGCTTGCTGTCAGGTCCGCTATCGAATCCCCGGAGCTTTCCCACATATTTAGTTACACCTTGTGTATCTCGCACTTTTCCTGTCCGAAAATTCAAGTTTAAAAGTCAGGGTGAAAATATTTTCAGGGAATTGGGTAATTGAACTTTACTTAAACTAGCATATAAAAAGTAATAGAACAGCACACTTTTATTTAATATTACATTTTTTATTGCGTAAAGGAATTGCCCTCTTCGCACAGCAGCCTCAAGGAAATAAGTGGTTGGCTGAAAAGGTAAGCCAGGAAATAAGTGGTTCGCAGGAAAGGGAGGCCTTTCAATATCAGAGTGGACTGAAAGCACCAAAATGATGGCAGACATTGTTCCAGTAACAAGCTTGTATGGTAGAAGCCAGGAGAACAACTACTGCAGGCGTGTCTGCGGTGAGATTGAAATTTTGGGACATGTTCTGGGCTACTGTCCATTCGGCTCATTGCTCAGGAATACCCGCCATCACACAATTCGCGGTCTTATTGTAAAAGCCTTTCGCGATAACGGATAGGAAGTATAGGAAGAAGTGAACTGCTTAGCTGAAAATGGAAGCATCTAGCCATCGAAAAACAGAGAGATCGTTCTGTAATATTGGACCCAACTGTGCGTATAGAATCAGGCGAACAACTGCACGATGTGCACTCTGAGAAGCAGGCAATCTACGTTTCAGTATCCAATTACATCATGGAGAAGTATCATGTAAACTCCGTCACCGTCTACGAATTGTTAGTGGGTGCAAGAGGTAACATACCGGCGATGATGGCCGAGTTGTGGAAGAGGTTTGCCCTCAAGGAAAGCTACCTAGCCACGATTGCCGAGGTAACAGTGCGTGGGTCCGAGCTTCTTTTAAGGAATCATTTATATTCCAAGACAATTTTTTTACAGTACTGTGTCATATGGCATACCTGTTGAGGGTCATTTTCCTAAATTAAGGATGATATATATTTTACATTTTATGGCCAACTAGGATCACTCCAGTCAATCATACAGTTTAGCTTGTCTATTCTTCCAATATTTCTTCATCCTCTTAGATGCCGACATCATTTCTTCAATTCAGAACACTCTACCTTTTATGAATTTTCATTTGTAGTCTCAAACGTGAATAGTTGAGTCTTGATTTTGTCTTTTTTTTTTTTTGAGATCATTTAGTGTAATTCTGGAGCTCATTAATATCATCTTTAATCTCTGTGATCCATTCAGTCCTGGTATTGGTATCCATATTTTTTCTACTTAGAATATTCTAATTTCCGGTGTTCTAATAAGATGTCAAAATAATGAGACGCGCTTCTTTCTAATTGTGCTCAATACTGATTCGATTTCCTTATAAACTGTGTTGTTTGAAGCTATTCTCCATTGGCCATTAACTTGATACCGTTATATAATATTTATAAATGTATAGAGATAAATAGGGATCCATTCTACCGAATACGCTCCTCTGCATTCCCTTCTTCCATTTCACTGCGTAGAAGAGAGAGAAAACTATTAGTCATACCAGTGTAACCTGAACTCGTCACACCACTCTCTACCCAAGGATCATGCAGTACTGCTTTAATCAAGACAAGGGGAACTGCTAGACTTTGAATTGTGCGCAAACATGAATGCCATAGTATGTATTCCTGTCGCGTTTATATTTGGCATGCTATGCCAGATATATGCGGGGATCACTTTTCTCCCTTGAAATGAAATGAAATGAAATGAAATGGCGCATGGCTTTTAGTGCCGGGAGTGTCCGAGGACATGTTCGGCTCGCCAGGCGCAGGTCTTTCGATTTGACTCCCGTAGGCGACCTGCGCGTCGTGATGAGGATGAAATGATGATGACGACACATTCACCCAGCCCCCGTGCCAGAGAAATTAACCAATGATGGTTAAAATTCCCGATCCTGCCGTGAATCGAACCCGGGACCCATGTGACCATAAGCCAGTACGCTAACTATTTAGTCATGGAGCTGCACACTTTTCTCCCTTAATTCCGTACCATGCATGATGTATTCTAGTAAATCGTGCAACAGCCCCGAAGGGCCATGGCCTTCCAAGCAACCGCTACTCAGTCCGAATGCCTACAGATTGCGAGGTGTCGTGTGGTCAGCACGACGGGTCCTCTCGACCGTTATTCCTGGCTTTCTAGACCGGGGCCGCCATCTGACCGTCAGATAGCTCCTCAATTGTAATCTTGTAGGCTGAGTGGACCTCGAACCAGCACTCAGATGGAGGTAAAAATCCCTGACCTAGCCGGGAATCGAACCCGGGGCCTAGGGTAAGAGGCAGGCACGCTACGACGATGAGATGGCGGCCCCGGTCTGGGAAGCCAAGAATAACGACTTGACGTCTTAAGGATCATGACCACCAGGCTAATTATTATTATTGTGACAGTATTACAGCCTTACCTGAATTCAGGTAAACGTCTGCTGACACAGAAATCTAACGGAAACAAGCTGTACTGGACTCTGGCCACTTAATTTGCTAGTGTATCACAAGATGTCATTACTCTTATGTTTTCTATGTTGAGTGTTGTTTCTATATTAGGTGCCCCATCCTGGGTGATTCTTTTGTTTTTAAGTTGTCACTACTGTCATATTCAACCAATCAGATTACTGACTAATTTCGACGTTTTCTAAAACCGCACCCAGCCTATCCCTGTATATAGAGCGAGTTGGAGCTTAATAGGTCTGTCTTGATCTGAACTTTGGGAGTGCACCATAGAGTGAGGTCTCCTCCTGGAGACTATGGACGAGGCTGGGGTAGCGGCAAATTAGTGGCAGAATATTTCCTAAATGTGATTCACCTACGCGTGGCAAAGCGGAGATACCAGCGTTGCCCTTTAGCATGTAACAGGACGTACTGCGATTACCTTATATTTTAATGTTCTTTTTTTTTTTTTTTTGCTTTACGTCGCACCGACACAGATATGTCTTATGGCGACGATGGGATAGGAAAGACCTAGGAAGTGGAAGGAAGCGGCCGTGGCCTTAATTAAGGTACAGCCCCGGCATTTGCCTGGTGTGAAAATGGGAAACCACAGAAAACCATTTTCAGGGCTGCCGACAGTGGGGGTCGAACCCACTATCTCCCGATTACTGGATACTGGCCGCACTTAAGCGACTGCAGCTATCGAGCTCGGTGTATTTTAATGTAGGAATTATGTTGGTTTTTGTAGGCTGTCTGCGGTCATGGTGTTAACTCCTTAAGGAGACGTTAGAGTGTGTATCCTCGTTTCCCTTATTCACTTTGATTTCTGATGACTAACTTTTCTACCCTGTGTTTCGGACTTTAACTTCTTTCTGTATTAGTCACTTTGTAGTATTGCTTACTTAAGTTCTGACCGGGCGAGTTGGTCGTGCGGTTAGGAGCGCGCATCTATGAGCTTCCATCCGGGAGATAGTGGGTTCGAATCCCACTGTCGGCAGTCCTGAAGATTGTTTTCCGTGGTTTCACATTTTTATACCAGGCAAATACTGGGGCTGTACCTTAATTAAGGCCACGGCCGCTTCCTTCTCATTCCTAGGCATTTCCTATCCCATCGTCGCCATAAGACCTATCTGTGTCGGCGCGTCGTAAAGCAAATATAAAAATAATATATCTTCTGTATTACGGGACCTTCTGCCCCATTAGGTTTTATGGACGAGGCATGTCACGGGATTGATTGAAGTGCTCACCATCCCTTTCATTTTGTTCTCGGCCTTTCAATTAACCTTTGTTTCCGTTTATTGGCCATATAGTATGAGCTTCGGCTCCTGTGTTTCTGGATCTTTCGATCCGTTTTTGTGTGTGGCTTCCCTGTGGAATAAGGGTAGCGAGTGTAAAAGCTGTTCAAGCTTTTAAGTGCAGAAAATATATTCCTCTAAAAGTAATTAGAGGTATTTAAGTGAACTCTTGGGCCGTAGGGCCAGTGAATTTGTAGTTCAGGGTGCGAGACCCTTCTGTCATGTAACCTCTGATCGTTCGATTCCCTCTTGATAACTTTGTTCTGGAAGCTCCTGCTTCCTTCTCTTTCGAACAAAGTAAGATTGTATATTCCCTTTGCGGGGGAACTTTCATTTGATCTCATGTCTGTTCTGTTAGGTCATCAGCCCAGAGGCTGGTTGGATCCTCAAATAGCACCACCAAAGGCTATGCAGTTATAGGAAAACCACAAAAACCAATGACAGTACCTAAATGAGGCGTAAAAATTCAAGACACTTGTAAGACCTATTGGACCTGTGAAGACATAGTCTTATGTAAGGAAAATGGGAGCCTTTGTCTTCCCGGTTGTGAATTAGCTAAGCTCTAAGCTTGTGTGTTAATAATTGTTATTTCTTTCTTGTTGAAATTTCCGTATTATTGTTGTTGTTCTAGTTGCTGTTTAAAACAGCTTATCTATCAAAGAAAAGAAAAGATTTTTCAGTAAACCTATTTTTCAAAATTTAATGTCTTGTAAATGCTTTGTATGCTATTTAACCCTCAGGTTTTTTTCCTCCTCTGATATACTAAATCAAAGTAACAATTATTATTATTATTATTATTATTATTATTATTATTATTATTATTATTATTATTATTATTATTATTATTATTATTATTATTATTATTATTATTATTGTCATTTGCGGTTCTGGCGAGGCCGTAAGGTGTTAATCAATGTGAATGCTTGTCTTCCTTGTTCCTCTCCACGAACCTACTACGCTGGCGTAGTAGGGTGAGGGGTGATAGTCCCACGTGGCGCGTCCCAGGTGGCGGATACGGCGGTCCTAACCGGCTTGCCGCGGACTTGAGCGAAATAAAATAGCTCTCGCGGACCAAACACACAACCCCCTGTGGGTGGGGGACGCAGACGAACAATACACCCACGGCATCCCCTGCCTGTTGTAAGAGGCGACTAAAAGGGGCGACCAAGGGATGATTGAATTCAAGCCGTGAGACTACTCGTAATTAGTTCGATCACGCGAGGAACACCATGGGTTGCCTTTACTTGCGAGTAGTACCTCTATGTTAGGTACAAAATAGGTTTGTAATTAGCAGCAACAGAGGGTGAATCAGTATGGGTTTTACAGTACCCGTGATTAGTACCACTATATGCGGAACACCACGGGCTTACGTTGCCTGTGATTAGCACCATGGTGAGAAGCACGACGGGTCTGGACTCATGATCAGTACCCCTACATGAGAAATACCATGGTTCTTACTTTCCTAACGATAAGTACCATTGTGAGGGGTCGATGACCTGGATTTTGGACCCCCTTAGACAACAAGCATCATCAATTCAGGATTGTGCTTTGGAAGCAGCCCCTTGGTCAGTATATACTATTGTTTTAAGATAGTTTCTGGGAAGGTGGGGCATTGCGGGTCGAATCGATTTATTGTTTTAAGTTCATAATTATTGTCCGTCGTCTCTTTTTAAATTCTAGTCGGTGGATTGATTTTGGAATGATTTTTAACTTTCAAAATGGTGAGTTGGTTCCGCTGATTATTTTACATTTATATTTATCCATTCATTCTTCATCATCACGTTTTGAATTTTGTTCAGTGGATGAATTTTGGACTTTTGCATTGTCATTACATTTCATACCATTAGGGGCCGATGACCTAGATGTTAGGCCCCTTTAAACAACAAGCATCTTTGTTCCTCCTCCCTCTTTCATTATTTTTCCTACTCTCCGGGGCTATGAATGTGTAGATGGACCCTTCATGACAAGTTCTTCATCATCATCATCATCATCATCTTCATCATCATCATCATCTTCTTCTTCTCAGGAATACTATTTATATTCTCTGTGGTTTAGCGTCGCTGCTATGTTTGTATGTGGTAACATATTGTTCACTGCAAGATACGATGAATTATTAGTTGCAGTGGGACGCTTATTTTCAAGTGAACATTCCAGCTCGAATATTAGACTGTGGGGAGAAGATGGTCGTATATCAGCTCTCCTTGCTGTTGAGAACCAGCAGAGCTCTCTTGTTGTGGATACCTGCAGCCACATCTTAATAATATAATATTACTTGCTTTACATCCCACTTTTCCTTCTTCTAGTGCCTTCTCCATTACTGAAGGTTGGCCACAATCACAGCGAACTCTGTACGATGCTCGGCTGTCCTCATCAGTCTACTAGAATCTAGTCCTGTCCAAACCCATAAGTTCCTCAGCCAAGGGTGTTTCCTTCGACCGCAATCCCTACGTCCATCCATTTTAACCACTAACTACTTTAGTGGTATTCGGAGACGCCGAGGTGCCGGGAATTAGTCCCGCAGGAGTGCTTTTACATGCCAGTAAATCTGCCAACACAAAGCTGACGTATTTGAGCACCTTCAAATATCACCGGATTGAGCCAGGATCGAACTTGGGATTCAGAAGGCCAGTACCTCAACCGTTTGAGCCATTCAGCCCGGCAGATACATCTCGACCTCATATGTACTTCATGGAATGGATACATCCTTTGCTACGGATTTCAAATTCAGTTGACATTGAATCTATTCCTTTTTCTTCTTGTGTTTTCTTTAAATGGAATTTCTTCCTGTGAGGTATACGCGGCGCGAATAGCACTCTACTGCACATTGCTGTGGCAGACGTCTGAACTTGTAGCCAGTTCTTCTTTTAGATCGGAGACGGTCAAACATTTGCTCGTGATTACGCCTCTAGCTCTCTGGTTTAATCGCTCCATCCCTTTCCCTATCCCTATCAGTTGTTTCCATTCTAAACTTTTATAAATATGAGGAGAATAAGTGTGTGAGAGTATTAACTCGAAAGCCTGTAGCTACAGTGTGAGATGTCTGTCAACCGTGAGTTAATTTGGTTCATTTATAATGGATTAGGCCTAGGTTTAGGGGGTTGGGTTTATCGTGGAGGTATCTGCTGCTAGCTTGAATAAGGTACCATGCCAGCCGTGCCTGAAGTTGACCTGGGTAGCCATGGAAAAAGGATAATTTCGCGTGTAATCGATGCTAGAATTCAAACCCACCACTCTCTGGAATATTGTCCTTACTAGCTTGTATTGAGCTTATTTGGTCATAAGCCTAGGCTTTTCTCATTTCAGGCAGAATCCATGCCATTGCTTATCAATCATTATTATACTGGACAGGTTAACTCAGTGCGTTGCGGTGCGGCCAGTTATGGTTGCTTGCTCTGTACTCGGGAGACAGGTGGGTTCGAATCCTTCGTCGCCCATCCTCGAAACTGTTTTCCGTGATTTCCTATTTCAACTCCAGATATCTTTCTCAAGACCACGGACGCTTCCTTCCCTTTTATAGTCCGTACAGTTACACCTACACACAGACCACACCCTCAAACAGCGGTACATGTAGTGCACCCTATGGGGTGTACCGGCAAGAGACGTTACAGAACTGGTGAGCTGAATATGTCCTCGGACACTCCCACTACCAAAAGCCATACGCTAAGATGACGACGACGATTATTATTATTATTATTATTATTATTATTATTATTATTATTATTATTATTATTATTATTATTATTATTATTATTATTATCGGGTTCCTTGGCTGAATGGTCAGCGTCGAGATTTTCGGTTCAGAGGGTGAAAGTTTCGATTCCCGGTGGGATCGGATATTGTAATGGTGTATGGTTAATTCCTCTGACTTGAGGGCTGGGTGTTTGTTCCAATACTCTCCTCTTCATACACATAACACATTACAAACAGCGAGTGGCTGTCAGCTTGCACTCGGGAGATAGTGGATTCGAGCCCCACCGTCGGCAGCCCTGAAGATGGTTTTCCGTGGTTTACCACTTTCACACCAGGCAAATATGGGGCTGTACTTTAATTAAGGTCACGGGTGCTTCCTTCCCACTCTTAACCCTTTCCTATCCCATCGTCACCGTAAGACCTATCTGTGCCGGTGCGGCGTAAAGCAATTTGTAAAAAAAATAAAAATAAAAAAACCCCAACACCACGAACGACCACAGAAACACGCAATAATGAATACATTCCTGTACAACGTAGGGTTGAAATCAGGAAGGGCATCCGGCCGTTAACAAGGCTGAATCCCGCCGTGTGACGCTGTTTACACCCGCGAAAAAACCCAGATTTGGAAAAAGTGGCAGATGGTGATTATTATTATTATTATTATTATTATTATTATTATTATTATTGTTATTATTATTAGTAGTAGTAGTATTTCTTGACGAAGGAGAAGACGCTGTAAAATTACGACATCACATTAAATACTTTGGTCTGCAGGTTTTATAGTGACCATGTATTGCAGTTGAATGTAGAACTGCTCACTTTCTGCCTCCCGTGAATGCAGTGGCGTCGTCGCACTAAAAGAAACTACAGCATAGTTATCCGAAGAAAGAACATTCTTTTCTTACTTTCAAATCAACCGAGTAAATACCATTGGGAAGTTATTGTAGGCGGGTGGCATCTTCCGCTGAACGGTCCTAGATTTACTTTCCCAGAAGTAATCCAGCCAATATAAGGAGTGATTAAGTGTCTATGCTGAATGCAGAGCATACAGTCCACCCTTGTCGGGTACAGTAGATCACGCTTTGGAAATCAAGCCGTTGATTGCAGTGTTCTGGTGGAAAAGTCTCCAGCCCGTTCATTCATTTTACCGGCATTGCTCTTGGCATCTAAATAGTGCGGTTTGCATGCCGCAGGGGCTTTGCTTTATGCTGGAGATGAAAATATAGTCGCTGTCGGTAGGTTTTTTGTGCTGCGTACCATATATTACATCGCACTGCTGCTCTGCACCAGAAAGGCACAAGAGGATCAAAGCTCTGCTGCGTCGGTTTACTCAGCTGCGGTTGCGTACATTCGTTCTCATCGAAAGGACAACCCTTTACGTTTTATGTTACATTTCTGAGTTACACTTAGAGGTTTGTCTTGTTAATTACAACATATAGGGAATTAAATAGAGAGTGTAATTTCTACCCTAATAAAGTGTTAAAATGTTGCTGCTCTTCAGTATGTAAAGGGACTACCCCAACTTAGCAGTCCGCTGATATTTGAGGGTGCTCAAATACGCCAGCCTCGTGGCGGTAGATTTACTCACACATAAAAGAATTCCTGCGGGACTAAATTCCGGCACCTCGATGTCTCCGATCACCGTAAAAGTAGTTAGTGGGACGTAAAGCCAGTATTATTATTATTATTATTATTATTATTATTATTATTATTATTATTCCGGGGTATCTGTGGAATGCAGATATGGTGAAAGAAGGTGCGGGCTTGAATGGGTCTAACTACAATATCAAGAAATGAATTAAATTTTTAGCAAGGGTTATATTTCTTTTAGAATTTCAAACTTAACCATTTTTTCACTAAATGAACATAAAAATGAAACATCAGGTACATTGCCAATCTTGAAACAAGATTTGGAAAAACCAAGATTCAGAACTTTAACAACTTTGGGCTTCAAGCCCCTAGTTTTACAATTTCAGAGATACCGGATCCAGTTAATTACAACATATAGGGAATTAAATATAGAAAACGGAAAACCATTTTCAGGGCTGCCGACTTTAATTCAAAATAAGGAACAATTTAAACAAGAGCAAAAATCCCCTAATTCAAGAGCACTTGCTCCCTAAATACAATATCTAGCCTTCCAGAGGCACTCGTTACTATTACGAAACTTTGAAAAAGAGCTAACAGGCTCTCAGTTTCTTACGGCCCACTCAAGGCAACTTTACATGAAAATCTTTCACTCCTAAGCCTCACAGGGCATGATTTATAAATAGAAATAATTTTACACAGGGGTATCTACTACCCAACCTACAGGGCCTTTGCGAAAAAGAACAGGTTAAATAAACGGCCCGAACACAATCAGAACGGAGGCATACACTGCGCTCCCAGATAATGAAATATTAAAACCTACAGGGCTCTCGGCCGATGAAGCTGGGGGTAGTCCCAAACTACTGAGGTGGCGCGCATGGATATAACAGGAAAGAAAGGTTGCGAAACCGCAGTCACCTCAAACCAAGATGAAGGGGAGCTCAAGAGGGTAACTCACTCTCTATCTCCGATTTACAGTTAAAACTTTATGAAATTTTACATTAGCCGAAAGAAAGTTTACATTTTTTTTGCTAGTTGCTTTACGTCGCACCGACACAGATAGGTATTATGGCGAAGGCTGGGACAGGAAAGGGCTAGGAGTGGGAAGGAAGCGTCCGTGGTCTCAATTAAGGTACAGCCCCAGCATTTTCTTGGTGAGAAAATGGGAAACCACGGAAAACCATTTTCAGGGCTGCCGACAGTGGGGTTCGAACCTACTATCTCCCGAATATTGGATACTGGCCGCACTTAAGCGACTGCAGCTGTCCAGCTCGGTTGTTTACATTTTAGAAAGGTATGTTACATAGTTAAAGATTCGGACCTTCCCCTCATATAAAGCTCCAGAGGTAGGTACAGAAAAGAGAATTTTTGTGGCCATTACCTTGTAGATGTTCTGCCGACCGCAGAAAGAGGCGCCCCGCCTCCTGCCTTAACACACACAAACTAGAAAGACGGCAATCAATTGACAAGGAAACATGTTTTCTTATACGGGGGACCCCCGTAGCCTGCTCCCCCGCCGTGACCATCGACTCAATCTACATGGCCTCCGAGATGCTATTAGTTTCTAAGAAAGAGATAGCAGGGAAGAGTGAGAAGTGATACAAGGAGTATCTGCCGCTTTCCGAGTTAAACTTGCTACCACGGCAAGAGTTTGTGTTAGGTAAGGTGGTGTTGAAGTATGGTATTGAAGGGTCAGGGAAAAACCACATAGGCAGAAAAGAGAAATAGCCTACATGTAAAACCTGACATCTTGTGATAGCACACGCAAGAATGGGGGCTGGAAATATCCAGTGGTAGTAATAGTTGGGAACAGGTATTAAGCACAAATAATAAGCCTATTCCTCGCCGTTCCATCTGCCAGGGCATCAGTCCGTCCGGGCACTGCCGTGACTAGCGCGGGCCTTTCCGGTTGCGGAGCCATGCGTCGAGTACCACTAGGGCCCGCCGCCAGCGCCACCTCCTTGGGGTCCCTGCTAAATGGAGAGAGAAAATTGCTAAATCAACAGAAGCGCCAGCGTGGGCAATTCCCGAAGATAGAGGGGGATACGCCGTTCAACTAGTACCTGCACCGCTTTCCACTAAACTACTTGTAAGTAATAAGGTTAGTGAAGGGGGAAGTAACCAAAAACTTATATTGTTTATTCGAGGGAAGGCTATATCAGGAGCCGAGACGGGGGCCTCCTGGAAGGGGGTGGGTCATGACACCGGGCCTCCTTCCTCTCTGCCCGCGCCGTGGCCCGATAGACAGGGCCGGACGGCCCCCCGCGCAGTTGGCGCACGCCGGCGCCTCCTTAAGTGTTGCGCAGGCCGTGTAGTGGTGATCACCCCCAAAACAGTTGCACTTCACTTGGAGCCCACGCCTCTCCTGCCGGTGGCCCCACCTCAGACAGCGGAAACACTGGAAGAGTTGCTGAGGGGGACGTTTCGATCTCACCTGACTGTCGCTACCCGTTGAGGTCCTCTCCTGATTTGCTCCTCGGTAGACTGCTGTCCTGGGAGCAGTCCTGAGTTGCGGCTGGGCGGCCCTCTCCTGGCAGGCCGGCGTCCTCTTCCTCCTGGTCCTGGGGCGGCGTCGTCTTCTTCCCGGGGGTCTCTTCTCAGCTGGGGAAGAGGCCTCTTCCTGGTGGCCCTTCTCCCGGCCTGGCGACTCCGCGGTAGCGGGTGGCTCCACTGCGTCGCCGTCTTCTTCCTTCTCCTGGCTGGCGGCGGTGGCATCGGTCGTTGCTAACGCTCGACTGCGTTCCCTGTCCTGTGGGGCGCGAATCGAGGTCTGCAGCTCGACAGACATGTTGGCCGGCTGGGCCTGGGCAGCAACCTCAGAACGCCAGGGGGCGTCCTTCTTCACTGTTGTGCTGCCATCCACCGTCACGGGCGCTTTCCTGGTTTGCGCCCGGGTAACCGGACCCTCCTGGTGGGCCTGGGTCTGCGTCCACTTCGCCTTGGCCGGTGGTCGACGCTCCTGGTTGGCGATCTTGTTGGTCTGCGTGTACTTCGTGAAGTACAGCGGTCCAATTGAGGTCGCGGCGCTTGGGGGCGCCGTCGTCTTCCTCGGTCCTCGGCTCCGTCTGGGTGGCTGCCTCCTCGTAGCCTGAGGGCGTCCAGGTGCTCCCTGAGTCCTGGTAGCCGGATAACCTGAAAAACGTTGGACGCCAGCTTCTCGTAGATCATGAAGCGGTTCGCGTCCCTAGGCCGGATGATGACCGCCCAGCCAGGGATCACCTCGCCGATGAGCTCCATGATCGACTCCTATCCGATGGACTCCACGATCGTAGTTAGGACATCGAGTATGCGGAGCGTCTCCCGGTAGGTCTCCTGGCCCCACCGGCAGTACACCATCAGCGCCGGGAGTCTAACATCTGGGGCGGGGACGACCTTCGAGCTCAGCATCTCTTGTAGTCCCTCGATGGCTCCCTCGCAGTCGCAGTCCGCCGGTCTCTCCGGCATGTTGGCTTCTCCATCCTGGTCCTTCTGAAATAAAATCCTGAAAGAGAAAAGCGAGCACTGAGAAGTGCTCAGCCTAGACAAATGTTCCTTCGGATAAGTACTAATAAGGACAGTTGCCTGGCTTGCACTTAGGAAGTACAGTTCGCCTGGTGAGGAGAGGGACAGCGGAGCGACAGACACGTACATGTTTTCGCTAGCACAGTCAAGCTCGTCCTCAAGGAAACTTTTTACGGGGGGGGGGTGCGCAGACCGCTCCGCCGCCGTGACCATCGACTCAATCTACATGGCCTCCGTCGTCGCGATTTCAATAACTGTTGCGTAGCATATTATAACACATAATTCTGCTTGTAAATGATGAGTTAGTTAACGTTTAGTACCGTTCAAAGTAAGTAATTGATATATGTATCGTGGATCAATCATATTCGAGCGAGAGTACCACATAACCTACTTTTTCCGGCGTAACCACTATAGGCTACATTTTTCCACATTTTTACTCGTTCTTCTCCTTTCTTTCTCTCTTTTTTCTTTTCTCTTTCTTTCCTTTTTTTCTTTCTTTCTTTCTTTCATCCTTTCTTTCTATCTATCTATCTATCTATCTATCTATCTATCTATCTATCTATATCTTTCATTATTTTCAGGGCCACTGTGCCGATGATGATATTGCCTCAACTACCGTGTGTAAAAATTTTAATTTGACGCAATTGAGCCTGTGTTGTTGTTTGAGTCATCAGTCCATAGACGGTTTGATGCAGCTCTCCATGTCACCCTATCCTGTGCTAACCTTTTCATTTCTACGTAACTATTGCATCCTACATCTGCTCTAATCTGCTTGTCATGTTCATACCTTGGTCTACCCCTTCCGTTCTTACCACCTACACTTCCTTCAAAAACCAACTGAAAAAGTCCTGGGTGTCTTAAGATGTGTCCTATCATTCTATCTCTTCTTCTCGTCAAATTTAGCCAAATCGATCTCCTCTCACCAATTCGATTCAGTATCTCTTCATTCGTGATTCGATCTATCCATATCACCTTCAGCATTCTTCTGTAACACCACATTTCAAAAGCTTCTATTCTCTTTCTTTCTGAGCTAGTTATCGTCCATGTTTCACTTCCATACAATGCCACGCTCCACATGAAAGTCTTCAAAAACATCTTTCTAATTCCTATATCAATGTTTGAAGTGAGCAAATTTCTTTTCTTAAGAAAGCTCTTCCTTGCTTGTGCTAGTCTGCATATTATGTCCTCCTTACTTTTGCCATCGTTAGTTATTTTACTACCCAGGTAACAATATTCATCTACTTCCTTTAAGACTTCATTTCATAATCTAATATTTCCTACATCACCTGTCTTCGTTCGACTGGATTCCATTACTTTTGTTTTGGACTTATTTATTTTCATCTTGTACTCCTTACCCAAGACTTCATCCATACCATTCAGCAACTTCTCGAGATCTTCTGCAGTCTCAGATAAAATAACAATATCATTGGCAAATTTCAAGGTTTTGATTTCCTCTCCTTGGACTGTGATTCCCTTTCCAAATTTCTCTTTGATTTCCTTTACTGCCTGTTCTATGTAAACATTGAAAAGGAGAGGGGACAAACTGCAGCCTTGCCTCACTCCTTTCTGGATTGCTGCTTCTTTTTCAAAGCCCTGGATTCTTATCACTGCAGACTGATTTTTATACAGATTGTAGATAATTCTTCGTTCTCGGTATCTGATCCCTATCATCTTCAAAATCATAAATAGCTTGGTCCAATCAACATTATCGAATGCCTTTTCTAGATCTACGAATGCCATGTACGTGGGCTTGTCTAAGATCAGACGTAAAGTCAGGATTGCTTCACGTGTTCCTACATTTCTTCTGAAGCCAAATTGATCTTCTCCCAACTCAGCTTCCACTTGTTTTTCCATTCTTCTGTAAATAATACGTGTCAAAATTTTGCAGGCATGAGATACTAAACTAATGGTGCGGTAGTTTTCACACCTGTCAGCACCGGCTTTCTTGGGAATAGGTATAACAACATTCTGTCGAAAATCGGATGGGACTTCTCCTGTCTCATACATCTTGCACACAAAATAAAATAACCTTGCCATGCTGGTTTCTCCTAAGGCAGTCAGTAATTCAGAGGGAATGTCATCAATTCCAGGTGCCTTGTTCCTATTTAGGTCACTCGCAGCTGTGTCAAACTCTGACCTCAAAATTGGGTCTCCCATTTCATCAGCATCAACAGCCTCTTCATGTTCCAGAACCAAATTATCTACATCTTTACCTTGATACAACTGTTGGATATGCTCCTGCCATCTTTCTGCTTTGCCTTCTTTCCCTAGAAGTGGCTCTCCATCTGAGCTCTTAATATTCATACACCTAGATTTCCTTTCTCCAAATGTTTCCTTGATTTTCCTGTATGCAGCATCTACCTTTCCCAGGACCATACAGCTTTCGACATCCTTGCACTTCTCCTTCAGCCATTCTTCCTTAGCTACCTTGCACTTTAATCGCCTGTATTCTTTTCTGCCCTCTTCATTTCTAGTATTCTTGTATTTTCGTCGTTCATCAATCAGGTCTAGTATCTCCTGAGTTATCCACTGATTCTTAGTTGATCTTTTCTTCCTTCCTAACATTACTTCAGCAGCCCTACTGACTTCATTTTTCATTACTCTCCACTCTTCCTCTATAGTGTTTTCTTCAGCCTTTTCATGTAGTCCTTGTGCAACATGTTGCTTGATGAAACAGTCCCTCACACTCTTTTCTTTCAACTTGTCTAGATCCCTTTTTTTTTTTCATTCTTTCCTTTCTTCCTTGAGCCTGTATGCACGTCAATTTCGATGTTCAGTTTTGCTCTACCAGATGGCAGAGTGAACCGTCTCTCTCTTGGGCGATCGATGGCTGAGTGTTTACTAATGTCATTTTGTCGAGTAAACACCAAAGGTGTTGTCAGAGATATTTTACATGCCAACATCGTTTGAAATTATGTTTCGCATGGACTTTCTTCTGCCCTTAAAAATTCAGATTAACTCTGCCGCGTTTGGGATCCAGAGCCCGACATTGTACCACTGATCCACAGAAATACCACATCCCGCGAGTTCTCCGAAGTTAAGCCACAGTGGGTGTAGTCACCATTTTTATGGGTAGCCAGGCCACGTGCTGTTGGCTGGAGGAGGAGCTGAAAGAAACTGGCCGCTCTACGGCAAGTGTAACTCTTGGCCAGTGCGCTCTGGCTTAGCTGGGGTCACTAAATAGGTCGCCAACGGCCCGGTTTGGACAAGACACTTGGTTTGAGAATATAATAAAATAATAAAATAAAACCCTCTTGATTGAGACCTTAGAATAGAATAGCGGTAGCTTACCATAAGACATGCTGTTATACACATGGCGCTCCCAACGTGTACAGAGAATAAACGTATTAGTCTCTCGCCAAATTGGCAACAAATCCCATTCGTTCGTGGGTTTGTCATGGAGGATGAGTATTGAAACGAGATCGGCTTAGAAGACGGGAGGCCTAAGATTCACCGCCATCTAGCACCACGCGTGACGTCACGCAAAGCCGAACATAGCCGACTCCGCTCCGACAAGAAATAATATCTTACTCCAGCACCAGCACCCGATAGGGGACTCGCATTAATGTCATAATTTACGAAAATACTGACATGTACACTTTCACTATAGTACGCATTTTACAAACGATGAAATGAGATCATCCCCAGTAGTAATAATTATTGAAAATGGTTGAAAATGACTGGAAGTATATTTTAAAATTCGAAGTTTTTTCTTCAGAAATACCTATAAATATAAAGTACTCCTACACAATATTTTGATATTACTGTAAATATCACTTTGTCAGAAACATAATGCTCAGCTTCAGCGGGATAGGAATATGCCATACAATAATTGTATTGAGAACTGTTCTGTTAGTTTTGTGTCTTCAGTCAGAATCCTTGGAAAAATATCATTAAATAAAGAATATGCAAACGATATGTTTAAAATTCTGTGTAACTTTATTGTTAAAATAAAACGAATATTCGGTTAGATATCAGTTATCAGTAAATAATAAAATTGTACAAATAAAATATACACAGTTTTTATTCGTGAATAGCTAGTTATCTCCCTAGAAATTATGTCCTTAATCTCGGTTTCAACCCAAACTTCGTAATTATGTCTATTTCTGTTTATATCTCCATGACAATGAGAAGGTGGTGGTGGTGATCATTGCTTTAAGAGAAAATACAACTGGGCAACCATCAACGCCCAACAAACTGATCACAGGAAGAAGTCCGACACTTCAACAAATGAAGGAATCGGTCAAAGAAAGACAAGGGTCACAAAGGGCGTGAAAATGAAATACTCCGTAGCCTTCGCAGATGTAATACCGCCGGGGTCGGAAATGAACAAGAGTTGATCAAGAGAGGTTGGACAGGACTGATGAAAGTGTGGAGTCTGGCACAACTAAGTGGAAGCAGTGCCAGGACTCAGCTAAGGGCCTCGTGGTCGCCAACCCACTCTTCAAAGATGAAAGCCCCAGGGACCCCTTTTAGCCGCCTCTTACGACAGGCAGCGGATACCGTGGATATTATATTCTACAGTCCCCAACATCTCAGAGGACCGAGCTCGATATCTAAGACGCTTAAGTGCGGCCAGTATCCAGTATTCGGGAGATAGTAGGTTCGAACCCCACTGTCGGCAGCCCTGAAAATGGTTTTCCGTGGTTTCCCCATTTTCACACCAGGCAAATGCTGGGGCTGTACCTTAATTAAGGCCACGGCCGCTTCCTTCCCACTCCTAGCCCCTTCCTGTCCCATCGTCGCCGTAAGACCTATCTGTGTCGGTGCGACGTAAAACAACTAGCAAAAAAAAAAGTCTCGGAGGACTCCATGAAAGCTGTTACATATTACCAACAATAAGCCTATACAGTACTTCAGTGAAACTTTAATATTAATGATTTCTAGATTGGATACTAATTCTGAATTTGACAGATGACCTAGCTGTTAGGCCCCTTTAAACAAAAAAGAAACAAACAAACATTTCTGAATTTTTAAAAATAATGTGCATAGCTCTAACAGATGCAATAGGAAACCAGTAGTGCCATGGAATTTCCCTATTCTTCTTCCGTTTTACCCACATCTTGTGAAGTCGGGTGCCAACTGTGCAACACATGTGGACTGGAGCTGCTTTACGACCGGATGCCCTTCCTAACGCCAAATACATGTGGAGGGATGTATTCAATATTACGAGTACCGAGTTAGTTGGCCATGCGGTTAGGTTCGCGCAGCTGTTAGCTTGCATGCGGCGGATGGTGGGTTTGAAGCCCACCGTCGACAACCCTGAAATTGCGTTAATACGACGTTAAACCACTAGCAAAATAATCCACCCAGTCACCGAATTAAATTAACTAGACGATGTTAAAAAGCGACCCGGCCGGGAATCGAACCTATGACGTTCTAATGGAGGTCTTGACGCTGACCATTAAGCTACGGAGCTAATAACAGCGTAGAATAATACGTGTTAAATAAACATTTTTATGTGTTATAGCTATGCACATTATTTTTAAACATTCAAAATTATATATCCAATGTAGAAATCTTTAATATCAAATTTTTACTGAAGTACTGTATAGGCTTATTGTTGGTAATATATAACGTTTTCACGAAGCCTTCTGAGGTTTTCTACAACTTGCTTTACGTCACACCGACACAGATAGGTCTTATGGCGACGATGGGATAGGAAAGACCTAGGAATGGGAAGGGAGCGGCCGTGGCCTTAATTAAGGTACAGCCTGATATGAAAATGGGAATCCACGGAAAACCATCTACAGGGGTGCCGACAGTGGGGCTCGAACCCATTATCTCCCGGATGCAAGCTCACAGCTGCGCGCCCGTAACCGCACGGCTAACTCGCCCGGTACCTTCTGAGGTTGCAGGGTCTGTAGAACATAATATCCATGGCATCCCTTGCTTGTAAGAGGCGGCTAAAAGGGGTATCTGGGGCTTTCAGCTTGGGGGCGTGGTTGGGGACCACGAGGCCCATAGCTGAGACCTGGCATTGCTTCCACTTAGTTGTGCCAGGCTCCACACTTTCATCAGTTCTGTCGAACCTCCCTTAGTCAACTCTTGCTCATTTCCGACCCCGGCCGTATTACATCTGCGAATGCTACGGAGTCTTTCATTTTCACACTAATCACCACCACCTTCTCACTGCCGTGGAGTTATAAACAGAAATAGAGATAATTACGAGGTTTGGGTTGAAACGGAGATTAACTAAAGACATCATTTCTAGGGAGATAACTAGCTATTCACGAATAAAAACTGTGTATTTTATTGTACAATTATTATTTAATGAGAACTGGTATCTAAACGAATCTTCGTTTTACATCAATAATAAAGTTACACTGAATTTTAAACGTGTCGTTTGCTGCCATGAAAATATTCTTTTTGAAACAGTGAACAACTATTCTTTATTTACAGAGAGTTTTCCAAGGATTCTAACTGAAGACACAAAACTAACAGAACAGTTCTGAATAAAATTATTTTATGATATATTCTTGTCCCGCTGAAGTTCAGCATTATGTTTTTGACAAAGTGATATTTAATAACAAATTTATGGTGTACTTTGTATTTATATTTCTGAAAAGAAAAAGAACTTCGAATTTTAACGTATACTTCAAGTTACTTTTAATAATTACTACTGGGGATGATCTCATATCATCATGCGTACTACAGTGAAAGTGTATATTTCAGAATTGTCTTCAATTATTATATTAATGCGAGTCCCAGGGCGCGCGCAGCCGCTGGCCCTTGTCGGGTGCTGCAGTAAGAGCGGAGCGGAGTGGGCTATGTTCGGCTGTGCGTGACGTCACACGTGGTGCTAGATGGCGGTGAATCTTAGGCCTTCCCTTAGAAGACAGCTTGGTTAGATTCATCCCTCTTCCCCATTTAAGGATTGGTATTTTATGGTTGCCCATTTCAACTTGAGATATATGTGATACCTGAAGGGAGTAAAAACTCCAGCATGGAGTCGATGGGGAATCGAACCTTCGCTGCCCAGATAGTCAGCAGCTAAGCTAATAAACCTATCACACTCCCCCTATTATTATTATTATTATTATTATTATTATTATTATTATTATTATTATTTCCTGCCTAGAAATTCCATCATTGTTACACTTCGAAAGTACTGTAATGTGTGTGTGTAAGAGATAGTTTTAAAATTGAATTCAATATGCGTTCTGCAAGGGGGATTACATACCAGATCGACCTGAGTAGTTTACCTCATCGAAAGAGAGCTATTTTGGTTCAGATGGAGTGATCAGTGCAGGTGACTCGTTCTGTGTTAGCTGCTCATGATGCAAGTTAAGACTACGACGATCATTTCGTGGACTATGACCGTGACCACTGTGAAATATAACTTTTCCTATTCAGAGTCGGATGCTCCTCGAGCTCCCTACGGCATACTTTCCATCGCTCTGCTATGAACAATGTTTTGCACTAGCAGCTACTTGTGATGCTATCAATGTTATCAACGGCATAGTACTTCCTCGACCTCGAAGTGCGATTGCTTCCTCGTTAGTTAATTTGTCAAGTGGACACAGAGTTCACCACCCGGGGCCTGTTTTATCCAGTTTTAGTAAAATACTCTAGTAGTTTACTGTGTGTGTGTGTGTGTTATACTCTTGTGCCCCTTTTCTCTACCGGGTTGGGTATGAAGTGAGATGAATCTTCGTAACGAGTTTATAACCGGAGGCCCTTCCTGACATCAACTTCATCAGTGGAGTTAATGAGATAAAATGAATGACGTGGGGGAAGGGAGAGGATGAAACCCGGTGCTGGCATATAGCCTACTCCTGTCGAATAGCACCAAGAGTCTGCTCAAGGTTTAACGTGTCCATCCGACGAACGAATCACGTCAAGAGCGTCATACGCCCTCACCCCTTATGAACACTGTGGAGAGGTTTGGATTTGAATCCAGGCTTTTGGCACGCAATTTAGTGATTATAAATTGTATACCACCACCTCTCCAGCATATTTGGTGATGATAATTTTGTTCGACGATTTGGACTCGAACCGTCAACGTTGTCAGAACATATGGACTTGACACCTTAACGATGAGAGCCACCAGAATTATATGTTTAGTGAAGTTATTTTTCACTTTAATGGATTAGCTCGTAGGAATACATGCTCATGATACAGGGGGCCATACTTATTGTATGAATTTAAAAATGGTTACCAAGGATAATAAGTGTTAACACCAAGCAAAAAACAAAAAACAAAACCGAAATCTTACAAAAGATGCTTGAAAATACGGATATGTTGTTTGGAAAATATTCTGCTTTTCTGAATAGAAATATGGAGCAAGAAAAATGGGTAAAGAGGCTGTGCTGTAATTATATTCTATAATGCTCATGTCAGGTGATCAGTCGGAGCATGCTATTGGCTTAGAGAGAGAGTATATCAAATGACCCAGCTCGTTTTGGACCACAACTTCACGACACCATCAGCTAATTCATAAACTAACGACTCTTATTCATCACTTGATTCACGTGACATTTTCAAAATGTTTCTCTTAAAGATAATTTCTTATTCACTAGTATACAGTTATAATCAGGTTAAGAGTTGGGTAAAACGAAACTTTAGTATTTAGCTAAAGCAGAACGATATTTTAGCAAAGAGCTAAAGTAAATAAGTTTTCTTGGTAGTTGCAGTCGTAAATTTTTCTCCTGTGATAGTTTTATGAAACAATCTTAGTATTTACTGCAGTAAAACAAGTTTAATGTAGTAGTTATGTTTTACTCTGGTGGTTTTATGAAACACCTTATAAATACATTACCCCAGTAAATAAATAATATTTACTAGAATTTACTGGAGTAATATTTTATTGAACAGGTCGCAGATTTATGCTGTGGGTTGCCAAGATTTTTACGTGTCCTTCAGAAACAGACTGCCTCGACCGCTGCGATGTTAGGCTTCGTATAATAATAATAACAACAATGATAATAATAACAATAATAATAAATGGAGAGAGCTTATAGACTACCTAATATCGTCTACAGCAAGAAATGCATCTCATGAAATGCCAAAATAGGGCATTACGACTCTGTAGTAAAAACAGAATGCCTGTGTGCCAGCGAATGCCTCTCGATGAATTACAAGTTTGAGAAGCTTGAGATCCTATAAAGAAGAATAAACCAAACCAAACCCCATGGCACTACAGCCCGTGAAGGGCCTTGTCCTACCAAGCGACCGCTGCTCAGCCCGGAGGCCTGCAGATTGTGAGGTGTCGTTATTTTGACTTTCTAGACTAGGGCCGCTATCTCACCGTCAGATAGCTCCTCAATTCTAATCACGTAGGCTGAGTGGACCTCGAACCAGCCCTCAGGTCCAGGTAAAAATCCCTGACCTGGCCGGGAATCGAACCCGGAGCCTCCGGGTAAGAGGCAGGCACGCTACCCCTACACCACGGAGAAAGAAGAATACTACGAATAAATCTTGGGCTCGATCCAGACTAAAACTGTCTGGAAACTTTGGAACAACAATGAAGCCTACAAAAATGTGGAAGAAATTTGAGAGACCATGAAAAGAGGAGGTTATAACTTTTCGGACATTTGTACAGACTAACCAAAAAGTTATTCGACTACCTGTGTAAGAAGAAGACAACGACAGCATGGATTAAGGGAGTTTGTAAAATCTAGAGAAGTTCAGTATCCACGAAGTTCAGATGTTAGACAGGAAAACATTTCGGACCATGATTCAAAATTTGGAAAGTTTTCAAGTCGAAAGAACTGCAAAGACAGGAAGAGCCTGGGCGGTTGAACAGAAGAAACAGCATAGCGCACATATGAAGGAGTACCGGAGGAAGAGGAAACTTCAGAAAAAGAAAAAAATGAATTGTAGCGTGATCCTAAATGGTCAGTTCGCAAATAAAAGAGTGAATAATCAGGGGTCGTTGTCCGTCTGTTCCTGAAGTTCCAAAAACAGCAGACTCGATCCGAGTTAAGTGCGGTAGCATTTCAGTGTTTATATGCGGCAACTCTGTTCGTGTTGTAACATGTTAAGGAACTTCCGTTGAACAATATCCCAGTAACTGAGTTAGTTGGCTGCACAGTATAAGCCTTGCAGCTGTGCGCTTGCATTCGGGAGGTGGTGGCTTCGAACCCCACCGTCGTGTCGGCAACCCTGAAGATTATTTTTCATAGTTTCGTATTCTCGCCAGACAAATTACTTTAAGGCCACGGCCGTTTTCTTCCCAGTCCTAGCCCTTGCTATCCCATTCTCATCGAAAAACTGTGAGTTATTGCGAAGTTAAGACGCTAGAAAAGAAAGAGGAAATTACATCTCTACGTCTCTTAAAATTAATAGAAATTTAAGTGACGGTGATAAAATAACGTTGTTATTAATCAAGAATAAATAACTAGGATGTGTTTCCTCTTAATCAAAATATTATCATCGTAACCATAATCCAGTATTCGCCGCGAAAGTCGTTGCTCTGCACCCCACTCTTAATTGCTGTGTCGCTGTAGCGGAGTGTGAATATTTCTCGGGAACATCCATTTAATGGGTTAGTTTCGTGCCGACTCAGCAGAGTTAAGCGCGGAGTAAATGTGCTGTGCGACGTTATTCTCGACGCGAACTTTGCAATTATCTCCATACGCTATTCATTTCCCACTCCCTTTTCGGGTATTGCCAATGTATCGAGGATTGTAGATGGTCGCTTGCTGATGATATTTGAAACATAAATCCTAATAATTATGTAACGCTTTACGAGAATGGATGGCTGCCTTCTTTTGTATTTTTTTTTCTACTATGATATAATCAGGGCCATTTTAACAAATACGCTCTTCGATTCCAGTGTTCTAACTGCTCCTAAATTACGACACTATTGGGAATTTGTGCTACGATATGAAATCATCTTTATTTCGAGAAAACGAAGTTTTGTTTAACATCTATATTTACGGTATTGCATGACTCGATATTGTCGTTGCAACAAAGTAGCACGAAACAAATACACCTCGTTCAGTTTTATCCGATATTGGAAGAATGAAAATGAAAATCCACAGTCTGTTTCCATTCATTCGACCGGGCCAGGAGTGGAATGAATGGAGCCCCATCTAGCGGCGAGGATAGGGATTGTGCCGGCTGCCGAAGCTTGTCGCACTCTTTGGCTAGGGGCTTTACGTCGCACCGACACAGATAGGTCTTATGGCGACGATGGGATGGGAAAGGCCTATGAGTTGGAAGGAAGCGGCCGTGGCCTTAATTAAGGTACAGCCCCAGCATTTGCCTGGTGTGAAAATGGGAAACCACGGAAAACCATCTTCAGGGCTGCCGATAGTGGGATTCGAACCTACTATCTCCCGGATGCAAGCTCACAGCCGCGCGCCTCTACGCGCACGGCCAACTCGCCCGGCGTGTCGCATTCCTCTGGGGCAATGGTTAATGACTGACAGATGAAATTAAATAGTATTGGAGAGTGTTGCTGGAATGAAAGATGAGAGGAAAAACCGTAGTACTCGGAGAAAAATCTGCCTCGCCTCCGCTTGTTCCAGCACAAATCGCACATGTAATGACCGGGGTTTGAACCACGGAACACAGCGGTGAGAGGCCATTGCGCTGCCGTCTAAACCACAGAGGTCCTTTGGAAGAATATCAAACCAAATTATAAATGGTCTGTATGTTTTCTTCCCACGGATAATAAATAATGGCCTATGGCCTCCGGAGAGGCCTGGTGCAGATCTTTTTCTAGTAGACGGCCTATCAGGCGACCTGAACGTCTGTGAAATGAGGGCCCTACCTAGGATGATGTTGAATACGCCGCACACACCCAGCCCCCGAGCCATTGGAATTAATCAATTAAGGTTAAAATCCCCGACCCGGCCGGGAATCGATCCGGGACCCTGTGACCCGAAGGTCAGTACGCTGAACATTCAGCCAACGAGTCAGACTTCCCACGGATGAATTTTGTTAATAAAAACCTTCGTTTTCCATTTTCATTTTCCTTCGTTCTTAGGATGTTCAGGGAAATAGGCCACCACATGGAAGTTTCCATGCCTTCGATACGAGTATGTCTGATGGCGACGATGGAATAGGAAAGAGCTAGGAGTGGGAATGAAGTGATCGTGGCCTTAATTAAGTTACAGCTCCGGCATTTGCGTGGTGTGAAAATGGGAAACCGCGGCAAACCTTCAGGACTGCCGACAGTGAGATTCGAACCCACTATCTCTTGAATGCATACTGTTTAATTTTATTTTAAACGCTACAAAGTGGTATAAAAATGAACTATTACAGTAGTTCGTGGCCTATGCGCTCTACCAAGCGGCAAAATCATTAACTATAGTTACTGACGGCGATCTATTGCTTTGAGACATTGCCGGTTTTTCGTGTTTTTTTTTTTCAGCCCCTTAGATGTTTCTAGGCTGTTACATATGAATATGATCCCACACTGTAAGATATGTATGGGCAAATCCAGAACTACTTGATAAACTACCAGCATTCGGCAAACAACGTGTAGTTCGGAACGAACCATTCCGTAGATGGAGCCACAAACGGACATAATATAGTTCATCAGCGGTTACTGATTCTTAGGCAAACACTGATTACGGCTGTGCGTACTTTGGCTGTTAAGTCTTTTCGTCCTGGAGGTTGGCTGGATCCTCAAAAGTTATGTGATTATAGGGAAGCCGCAAAATCCGATGAAGGTGCGATAATGAGGAGTACAAGTCTGTCATTGCTTTCTGCAGTAGGACAGAAGTGCTGTACGACTAACTCTATGACTAGCGTATTTCATAAGGCTCAGACTGTGATATGTCATTGCTCGGCAACACCTATATCTTAACAGATGCCATGCTGTCACAACCATAAATGATAATGAGATTCCTGTGGAAGCTACATTTTGCTCTGACATGTGCCAGATGCAAGACTGCAGCTTCCATCAAGAGGTAGTAACAGACGGATGTGTACTGCACTTTTAATTTTTACTTTTAATTACATTTATTTTAAATCTGCAATTATTGTATTAAAATCGGACGAATGAACACTTACCTCCCGCTGTGCCATGTGCTGAAGTTGGTATGAAGGTTTAGAGCCCTTGTGGCTCGTGAAGTATAGCTCATTCCACGTTAAGAAAACGGTATTGCTCTTATGGACCTACAAGGAGTGAACACACTCCCTCTCAGACACCCACACTTCCTCGTGATTAAATGACATGCTACTGTAATTTGTAATAAATTATGAAAGACAGATACAAATAATGAGGTATTTTTGCCCGTGAGTTATTTTAATAACTACATAACATTTTCTGTTTCGTAAATATATTCGTAGGGAGGAAGCACAATGGTGGGAACAGCCATCGCTTCTGTGAACTGCCGGAAGTTCTCTTCTGTATTTATTTGTTGCGTGTGTTTTTTTAGGCTTTAAATCAGTGCGTACTTGTGTTCAATAAAGGGTGGTTGAATATTGCATAGTTTTTGTGTGTGTTCTATTATTTTCGTACTGTACAGAAGTTGTTACTGAAGATTTTGGTGTTGTGGTGTGCAGCGATAAGTCATGGCATAACTTGTACTGATAAAAAATGCCGTTTGTTTTATTTGTGCTTGTTTCTAATTAGCTGTTCATTCTTAAGCGCATTTTACTTTCACCACTGTGTTTTACGACCGCATTTCATTTTTACTCTTGGTTCTGTGAGCGATAAGACAGCACAGTAGTACCCCGCGTTGCCTGGAGAAATTTATTAAATGTATCGAATGCATCCCTGAACTCTCGAGCACGTAAAAATATTAGTTTTCTATATTTTCTCCCAATTTGCCTTACATTTCAATGCTGAGGTATTTTGTGTGCCGTAGTTTACCTCTGATTCTGTACAAATCAAAACAGCCCCTGTAAACCCCCATCCCCCTTAGTTTATCAAAATAATATGCACCCTGGTTTCTTCTGCCTGTTATCTTGAACTTAAATACTGAATTTTACAAATTTATGTGCCGCAGTTTTCCCGTGATGGTATTGAGCGGAGCCGTTCTAGATGGCAACCTTGTTGTCATGAGAGCAATACTGTTTTCTTAACATGGAGTGAACTATAGTAAATGGCCGGGTGTAACCTAAGAGAAATCCCCATACTAGATTTCACTTTGATTGGTTTTAGTATCCGAGAAATCGTGATGAGTGAGTAGGATTTCGTATTTGAATTCAGAATGATGCCTTCAGCATTAAGGACTGAATTGAAAGCCAAATCGAAGAGGAAAGTGGAATTATTATGCGATACATTCAGAAATACCATTCAGAAGAATGCGGTTGATTAGTCACCATTGTAGGCCTAAGAAAATCTAAGCTAGGGGAGGACTCAAGCAAGTGCACACACAGAAGGAAAGCAACTGGGACAAATTTTAAGTCCTGTTAACAGAAATTAGAAATGTATAGTCGCTCAAAAAAGATAGAGCGCATGGTATTGTATGTTCCTAGGCACTGAATGTTTTATCAGACTTATTTTTATTTAGTATCAAAATATAATTAACCTCCCCTGTAGATACAAACCCACACGTTGTTTCTGAGAAGAGTGTACCTGCGACGAACTTACACAATGCCATGCGCTCATGCATTTCTTCAGTGACTGTACAAACGACTGAAGCCGTACCTATAATCAATCTGTACCAAAGACCTTAATATTACTTACCTAGACTTACAGAGCGCGCTGATGCTATGCGGAATGTTGAAGACTTTCGCGCATCGCCCTGTTGTGCGCGCTTCAGCTTCGAATGCATGGCTAGCACGTGATAATGTTTACAGTCCCGTGCATGTTTTCGATTTGAATCATGCCTGCTAATGGATCTGTTTTAGTATTATATGTGCTGGGATATTATATTATTAAATATTTTCAAGGAATGTGGGATCTGATACATTACGGTAGTTAAATTGATACCGGGCGAGTTAGCCGTGCGCGTAGAGGCGCGCGGCTGTGAGCTTGCATCCGGGAGATAGTAGGTTCGAATCCCACTATCGGCAGCCCTGAAAATGGTTTTCCGTGGTTTCCCATTTTCACACCAGGCAAATGCTGGGGCTGTACCTTAATTAAGGCCACGGCCGCTTCCTTCCAACTCCTAGGCCTTTCCTATCCCATCGTCGCCATAAGACCTATCTGTGTCGGTCCGACGTAAAGCCCATAGCAAAAAAAAAAAAGTTAAATTGATGCCTAAAGTTGGGCCTATTGTGGAATAGAAAGAGATTCACGAGGGTGAATTCGTGTGTAGCCTTCATTTGTACAGATTGCTATCAGAAGGGATCTGGTATTTCTTTTCACATGTGAGTAGAAATTGAACCGTTATAAAATATTTTTCAATTAACTTACCTTAATCGAAAACTAAACAGGTTATAAGGTGGTTGATTCAGTGAACGCATGGACATGAAATTTAGAATGTTTAAACATTTTCTTCTCCCTTTTTTGTTTGCCTTTTCCCTGTTCATCAGGGATAATTGTTTAGAACTAAACAGCTGTTGTACAGCCACTACATAATTTTCATACAGGCTGTGCACCGGTATTACAAATTTGATAAACCTGGGCCTTGAATCCGTAAGATATGATAGATAAAGTTTGATAAACCCTTTTAGTATTAAGGTAAGGTACAGCTTCAAATTATCAATTATCTGAAAAATGATTTATTGGTATCGTGTGTCTTAAGTTCTCCATTTTTCACACTTGCTTTATAATAAAATAATGCAATTGTTAATACGCTATTCCAGAAAAATCTGACAATATAAAGTCTAAATAAAGCTCATTACAATCTTGTCGATCCTAGTCTGCATTAGAAAACGCTAATCAAAATAACTGTTTGACTATGATATTAATCTTTCTCGTGGTTTCCCATTTTCACACCAGGCAAATGCTGGGGCTGTACCTTAATTAAGGCCACGGCCGCTTCCTTCCAACTCCTAGGCCTTTCCTATCCCATCGTCGCCATAAGACCTATCTGTGTCGGCGCGACGTAAAGCCCCTAGCAAAAAAAAAATTAATCTTTCTGCAAGTGCTTTACTTTCAACTTCGTTTATTTTCTTTCTGATGTAATATATTCGTGGTGCTCATAATAGAGAAAAATTAGAACGCAATTTTTATTTGTGCTCAGATAATGTTAATTTAGATTGAGTTTGTAAAAGCAGTAATAACGGTATTAAAGAAGATAATATTATAAGGAGAGTTTTACATCTAAAATTATAACATTCTTACTTAATCCTAAACCACTCAGAGAAACTCAAACTAACCGTAGACATTCACTTCATTTTTAGAAATACACAATAGAGGCAGACTAGCATTAGTGTAACGAATGTCAGGCAGCATTTACCTAAATCCAAATCACACAGAAATAGTAATTTAACTGCTACTCGTCGAATTACGTTATTTCATATCCAAACCAAACCCCATGACACAATAGGCCCGAAAGCCTATGGCCTATCAAGCGACCGCTGCTCAGCCTGAAGGCTTGCCGATTAAGAGGTGTCATGTAGTGAGCACGACGAATCCTCTCGGCCGTTATCTCACCGTCAGATAGCTCCGCAATTGTAATCACGTAGGCTGAGTGGACCTCGAACCAGCAGTCAGATCCAGGTAAAAATCTCTGACCTGGCAGGGGATTGAACGTGGGACCTCCGGGGTAAGAGGTAGACGCGTTACCCCTACACTGCGGAGCCGGCATTTCATATTCAAAAATGATAAATGTATCTGATTGTTTTAGAAATATTTTTGCAGTCGTGTACTTTTAAAACAATCTGTTCAGCGAATTGAGTAATATGTGCTGTAATGACTTATCAGAGAGGAATTACAAGCTATGTACCTTTCACAGAAGGAATGATTTTATTTTACAGGTTTCCTTTATATTGATATTGAAGATTATTGATATCGGTACAGGAGCTTGTAAATATTTAATTAATGTGTTCTCCAGTCTGCTGTAAATATTTAATTAATGTGTTCTCCAGTCTGCTGAGAGACAGACAATTTTTATCTCATGTTATGTAATCATATTTTCAATGAAGCTAAAGTGTAAAGCCTAGGTTTCAATTACATGTATCTGTTCCGAATGTTCGAACAAATCAGTTACAACATGACCCTTTATATTAAAGTGAGCGACATGATCATTTTTCAAGTACGTCTAGGCCTATATACTGTTTATTTTCTGTTTTCGGGGACTGAAATTCAAATATGCGTTTTATATTTATTTTTCTAGTAGTTTACTTTTCAATCATCTTATTCAGTCTCCTAAAGGTTTTTTATTTATTTATTTTGCATTTGTGCCGCTTATGGACTATCCAAAATATTTGTATAGATGGTTCAGTTTTTATACGGAAGTATATTTTAATATTACCACTGTCTTGATATTATGTATATTTATTGCATGTGTACACTGTAGTCGGTGTAGGCTGTCATTAATTTACTAGGGCGGATGTTTTCATATATGCGAAATGTAAGTTAATTCATGAATTCCGTACTATCTCCTCGTCAAGCTGAGGAGCGCCCTCAACATGGCGGTACGCGCATTGTTATATCTTCCCAAGGCACACGCTTCTGAGCATCCAACGGTGTGGAGCCTTGATCTGTACTTCGTCTAATTTTCTTAAATGTATGCCCTTCGATTTATTTTAAATTTACAATTTTTTCACCGTGTTAAGACTTGGTCGCTTGGTATGGGAGTGTCTCTGATTTTGGGTTATCATAGGCTTTGAAATGTTGCACGTAATAGCTAGATATTGTAGTTAAACTGTATCTTTCCTGCTATAAAAGATCAGGCTTTAACTTTCAAGTGTGGAGTGACTTGAATGAGACATGGGTGATCTAACGTGTCCGTGAGGGACTGTTGTGTAAGTGTAAAGGAAGAAGAAGAAGAAGTGGAGAAGGAATATATGTTTTGTGATAGGATAGTTCCCATTTATGTATTGACTGTTAAAACGATTCTGAACTCTCAATCATTCTTATAATTTCAGTAATAATAATTTCGTATGGCTATTTCTAGCCGAGTGCAGCCCTTGTAAGGCAGACCCTCCGATGAGGGTGGGCGGCACCTGCCATGTGTACGTAACTGCGTGTTATTGTGGTGGAGGATAGTGTTATGTGTGGTGTGTGAGTTGCAGGGATGTTGGGGACAGCACAAACACCCAGCCCCCGAGTCATTGGAATTAACCAATGAAGGTTAAAATCCCCGATCCGACCGGGAATCGAACCCGGGGCCCTCTCAACCGAAGGCCAGTACGCTGACCATTCAGCCCAAGAGTCGGATATAATTTCAGTAGTATTCACATATGTTTTTATCCTCCTAAATTAATCATCCAGAATGAATTGATTCAAAAATATTTATTTATTTATTTATTTATTTATTTATTTATTTATTTATTTATTTATTTATTTATTTCACGGTAATGCACAATATATCTCTTATCTGACAAATATTATCATCCAGTTCCTAAAATTCCTTTTCTAAATGAGCATTTCTCTTAATCCCAATCTCTGTTAATTTGCTGTCAAATGGCCAACAAATTTAGCATCTGCTAAAGAAGTGGGTGGGTTGTTAAAGGCGCGAAAATGGGACTCCTGATGCTCGCAGACTTAATACTGTCAGACTCACAAACTCTTAGAATAGTAAGAGACCGCTGAGATGCTGCTGCAAAATTCTCTTGTCTTTTCGATGTTTATTTTTAGAGTTCCCGATTTCACTAGTAGGGACGTTACTGTAATTGTTGTTGTTATTGTTATTATTATTATTATTATTATTATTATTATTATTATTATTATTATTATTTAACAGTCAGTAATTTTTATTGTTCTCTAACATGAAGAAACACTTGGTTACATCATATGAATTCTGTAACGTGTTTCTTTCATTTTCCTCCCTGCATGTACGGTAGTATTTTAAAGTGAAGCAAGATACTCAGCTTGAGCTTTTAGGAATTGCAATCTTTCGAGAAGCTCTTCGGTGTATGTACGAGTCGCGGCAGAAGAGAGCGAGGGAGAGAGAGAGAGAAATTAATTTGTTTAATGTTCGAGCGCAAACTCTTCAGTCCCCTGTTATAGGTCGTCATCATTTTCAATCGTACGGAAATATTCTAGAGCTGAAATGCAGATTCTTGAACCTCTAATGTATTAAAGAGAGTGAACGAAGGCGTGGCAGCAATTTTTTCTGGAATTCCTAACAGTAGTTATATATTCGACTACGTGGGCGGTGATATCTTGTCCCCTATTTTAAGTTTCAGGTCAATATGATCTTTTCCTAGTGTCTTATCCGTTACAGCTGTTGGCTACCATCATGGTAACGTTCTTGCAATATTTTCCTACTTTTAGGATCTCTTCGACTGAGGATGTTTCGTACCATTCATTAAAGTTCCTCAGCTACGGGATCCATTGTCGTGTTGTACTTCTTTTTTCAAAGATCTTCCCCTTTTTTTTATGAGTTAGAGTATTCGGTATCTTACATTGTTCATCATTGCAGGCCAAACTATTCCGTCTTTGGTAGTATTCAAAGAGACATTACTCAAGCGTTGGGGGATATAAGACAAAACAGATGTATTTTCTTCCTACATTCGAGTCTACTGAGTGTACTTCAACAGCCGGGAATCTAGTTCTAAAATAAATAAATAAATAAATAAATAAATAAATAAATAAATAAATAAATAAATAAATAAATAAATACATAAATAAATAAATAAATAAATAAATAAATAAATAAATAAATAAATAAATAAATAAATAAATAAATAAATAAATAAATAAATAAATAAAGAAACAAACAAACAAACAAACAAACAAACAAACAAAGACGTAGGTCGTTCCGTGAAAATGTAATAAAGTAATGGGATTTTGTGGAATCTCAAGGTTTTACATTCACTACTCATTTTTAGAGTGCTTCTGCGTTGGTCTCATGATGATGATGATTAGAACTCGTGGAAAATACAGCGGATAAGAAAATTTATGTTTGCGGTAAGTGTAGCTTTGTACAGCAGTGGTATTCTTCCTAAGTAACTAGCCATTTGCTGGGCAATTAGTTATCGCTCAGCAATATTGTACGTTTGTAGAATATATGCTGCGACTGTCGAGTTGTCTCAATATTACGAATAGCGTATCAATAATTCGCTTCTACTTCAAGTTGCGGGAAACGTTTACAGACTCACACAGCGGCGAAAAAATATTCGTTGAGACCGAAGAAAGCGCGGCAGGTCAGGTTGAAAGTTAGTGTTGTTGACGATTTTTTTTTTTTTTTGACATCGAACGGTGTTGACCAACACTATTCCTACCTGGGGGTCAAGCGGTGAACGGTTGGTATTACCTCGAAGTCCTCAGACGTTTCAGAGAAAATATCTTGAGAAAGAGACCGGACTTGTGGAGAAACAACTGGAGGCTCCAGCATGACAACGCGCCATGTAACGCTTGGTATTTGAGTGGTGAATTTTTGTTGAATACGAAACCAGCTGTGCTTGCCACCCATCCTACTCGCTTACCTGGCCCCTAAAGGCTACTTTCTATTCCCCAAACTGACGATTTCAGTCAACAAACTGAAATCACAGGCGGAAATGCGCGCGATCTCCCAACTTGCTGCCAGGACGGTTTTCGTACGCGGAAACGGCGTTGGGAGTACATCGTAGGAGACAAAGCGGACTAGGTTTCAGGTAAGACCCCTAAAGAATTATTTTCAAAGTTCTTTTGTTTTTTGAACAGGCTGCATACGTAACACACACATTGAATTCATCTACATGAAATTATTGTGGCATTTAGTGTTAATCGAACTCCGATCCTTGTTCGGTTTAGCGATTATTTTTTTGAAATGAACTTACAAATGGACAAGAAATACGAGATTTAGCTGTAATTTTCGGTTTTCGTCAGTAAATTGGTGGATGAGCAGATCGACTGCAAATCCAGTAGCCTTGCAGTTTTTGGTATTAGTACGCATGTAAACAATGTTTTGGTCAACTCCTCTTCATAATGAAAATGTGTTCCCTCCATCAATCTCCGTCTGTCTGCGTGTGTTCTGCTCTGCAGATATTGAGTTACTCGCTAGCTGTAGGCTTACGAACTGTGGTAGAATTACAAACAGAAATACAACTTAAATTAATGCTTCCACGGCCCGTATTTATAGACATGATATATTTTTTTTCAGTGTCAAAGTAATAAACTGTAGGAATTATTGAAGTTTCGTGAAGATTTTGCCCCACGTCCTCAGGAGAGAAATACGCCCGACCACGGCTACGACTGTTCTAACATTAACGGTTGGAACCTGGAACTTGTAAGTCACTTGATCATTGGTATTTTGAATAAATTATTTTCTCGTTCGCCACCAGATGGCTCACTATGCGTTCATGTATTCTGTATCGGAAGAGGTGTCCCATCTTAGCTCTAAGTAAGATTGTTCGTGTTCATTCGTCTCTGAGCTGCTGAGTAGACAACAAGGTCGTCAGACTAATCACAGGTGGTGGGAGGAGGGCGGGAGAAATGATAATAAAAAAGTCGCAACCCGAAGGCCTGCAGATTACGAGGTGTCGTGTTTTCGGCACGACGAATCCTCTCGGCCGTTATTCCTGGGTTTCGAAACCGGGGCCGCTATCTTACCGTCAGATAGCTCCTCAGTTGTCACGTAGGGTGAGAAGACCTCGAACCAGTCCTCGGTTCAAAGTAAAAATTCTTGATCTGGCCTGGAATCGAACCCGGGGTCTCCGGATAAAAGGTAGGCAAAAATAGAATATATAGAGTAAAAATAAATATATTGTACTTCGTTATCTGTATTTATTGACTGTAGTTCGACAACCAGAAATCTAGTTCAGAAGGAAATGGCAACAGAAGGACAAGACACTCTTCCATGGAGAAGAAAACGAAGAATAAGAAGAAAGGCCATCGTGATTTTCTAGAAAAGAATAAGATTTGTTAAAATGGAATCCCAACAGTGCTTCCCGGACTGGACTTGTAAGCTCAAATTGACGAGTTTGATCCCAGTTCTCGATCAGTTGGTCAAATACGTCAGCCTCATGTCGGTAGATTTACTGCCACGTAAAAGAACATGTGGTAATGGTCAAGTGCAACAATTGAACGAAATTAGCCGGTCTAAAAGACTTACTTTAGATATCATCAGAAGGATGGAGAAAATCGAGCGAGTTGGCCGTGCGATTTGGGTCGCACATCTGTGAGCTTACATTTGTGAGATAGTGGGTTTGAACCCCCACCCCCCCTTCCACTGTCGGCAGCCCTGAAGAGGGTTTTCCCTGGTTTCCCATTTTCACACCAGACAAATGCTGAGGCTGTACATTGATTAAGGTCACGGCTGCTTCCTTCCCATTCCTACCCTTTTCCTATCCCTCGTCGCGGTAAGACCTGTCTGTGTTGGTGTGACGTAAAACATTAGATGGAGAAGAGGAAGACATTAAAAAAATATTGGGAAGATGATGTTAGAGAAGATACGGATGGAAGGAATTTTCAGGAAAGCAACTGGCTTATTCGACAGCCGTGGATCAAAGATGCGATAAACGACTATAATGCTGTACAAAAATCACAGACCATGATCAGTAATGTGACACTGCCGTTACCGGTACGTAAAAGGACGACAGCATTAAACTCTCGAACAGGAGCAGTGGCGTACGCAAAATTTCGTGAAACTGGGTTGGTTTCATTTGTCTTGACGACCGGTACCAAAGGTCAGTACATGCTTTGACTGCAAATACTTAGTAGCTAATCCAAACAACAGTTCTATATAAACATTGTTTATTATCTGTAAACTGGATACATGTTCATGGAACAAGAATTTGTGTACAGGCCTACATTTGCAGCATGCAAAGACAAGTGTGGATTTATGCTGAATTATTTATTTATTTATTTATTTATTTATTTATTTATTTATTTATTTATTTATTTATTTATTTATTCGTTACTCCCAGTTAAAGAGTGCATTTGAACTTGTTAGCTTGGTCTCACGGATTACTCTTCGTCTTCTTATTATTATTATTCTCCTCCGGAAAATCTCTTCCTGTATTATCCCCTGTTGGTGGGGGACGCTTATGCTAAGCCCACTATGTCCTTCGTAGGGTACATTATTTCTCGGAACGGAGTTTCTGTCGGCCATTCTAGGCCTCAGGCGATTCGTGACTTCAAGCCACCTAAGGACTTGAAAAGTGTAGCTGGGTTCATTGGATCATTGGTATGCGGTACCCGCTGTCGAGTGAACGTCGTCACTTTCTGCTCTGTGCTGCTTCATCGAGCTCGTTACAATCTATTGATGCAAGTTTCCCGCGGCACCCTCTGGTGGTGCAGCAGATCCAGGACTTGCTATCCGAGTATTTTGAAGTGCTAGCAGCAGATCACGTTTCTATGGCTCCCAAGCCCATACGTGTAACGGGAAACGAGTAAGTTCATAAGGCTGTCCCCGTTGCCTTGCAAGGTTCCAGCCTGAGGTAATTGTTCTCATCTGTCAAGGAAACATCGGCAATGGTTAAATCGCCGATCGCGATGAAACTTGGAAAACACATTGAGGTACACGTAAAAACAATGTCGGCATCAATTTTGGGTGCCAACATTCATTAGGGCGTTAACTACGGGGCCTAAAAATTGCGACATTTCAAATTCCGCGCGATCAGCGATGAATACCTGCTGGCCAATGCTAAGCCTGCGTGCTTGGAGACACGCCTCTGCACCTCCTCCCCTCCACGCTCCAATTGGTTCGCCACCGCACGTTTCCCTTTCTCCACGCCGACGCCACACTCGTCTGCGGTGACTATCACTGACAGAACAGAAGCGTGACTCATCGGAGAACACGACGTTCCGCCATTCCCTCATCCAAGTCGCTCTAGCCCGGCACCATGCCAGTCGTGCACGTCTATGCTGTGGAGTCAATGGTAGTCTTCTGAGCGGACGCCGGGAGTGCAGGCCTCCTTCAACCAATCGACGGGAAATTGTTCTGGTCGATATTGGAACAGCCAGGGTGTCTTGCACATGCTGAAGAATGGTGGTTGACGTGGCGTGCGGGGCTGCCACCGCTTGGCGGCGGATGCGCCGATCCTCGCGGTGCCGAACCAATTGGAGCGTGGAGGGGAGGAGGTGCAGAGGCGTGTCTCCAAGCACGCAGTGTGCAGGCTTAGCATTGGCCAGCAGGTATTCATCGCTGATCGCGTGGAATTTGAAATGTCGCAACTTTTAGGCCCCGTAGTTAACGCCCTAATGAATGTTGGCACCCAAAATTGATGCCGACATAGTTTTTACGTGTACCTCAATGTGTTTTCCAAGTTTCTTTGCGATCGGCGACTTGACCATTGTCGATGTTCCCTTGTGAGACAATTGGTAATGCCACGCTGGGAGATGGAGTGGCAGACACACATCTTTCAAATAAGCTGAGAACGATTAAAAGAACTACGAAGGTATGGAAGACCCCCCTTCGGCTTTCTCGGAGAGAAACAGTGGTATTATGTCGTCTTCATATCGGCGGTGGTATAGCAATGCACTCCTACTTAATGAAGGGAGAAGACACCTTTACCGAGCTCGATAGCTGCAGTCGCTTAAGTGCGGTCAATATCCAGTATTCGGGAGATAGTGGGTTCGAATTCCACTGTCGGCAGCCCTGAAAATGTTTTTCCGTGGTTTCCCATTTTCACACCAGGCAAATACTGGGACTGTACCTTAAGTCCACGGCCACTTCCATCCTACTCCTAGCCCTTTCTTATCCCATCGTCGCCATAAGACCTATCTGTGTCTGTGCGACGTAAAACAAATTGTATAAAGAAGACACCCTTCCTCCCTGTATGTACTTGAGGTGGTCATCTGACCATAGTACACATCCTTACGGAGTGCGTGGACCTGGCCGATCTGCGCCGCAGTCTAAAACTTCCGAGTACCGTCTCCCTCATTCTACGAGATGACGAGCAGTCAGAACTCATCTGTTTTATGAGGGATAGAGGCCTGTTTTATTGTGACTGAAATTTGTTTCTATTTGTTTCTAATTGTTTTCTTAAGTATATTTTTAATCTTTTAACTCTGCCATCTCTTTACGTATGTTATTAAGTTCACAACTTTTAATTTGAATTACATATTTGATTTGACTTTAATGCAATGCCTTATTTAATTTCATTGCATTTTAATCTTTAATCATTGTATCAAATAAGGCATTGTGAATTAGATCCATTGATCATTTATAATTCATAATCTTTTTCCATTTAAAGAAAGGCTAGTCAGTGAGTAATTTTGAATGTCTTCATTATAACTTCATGTCGTTTCGTCTCTTTCCATTAGCGGCCGATGACCTGGGTGTTAGGCCCTTTTAAACAGGCAAGCATCATCACAATAATAATAATAATAATAATAATAATAATAATAATAATAATCATCATCATCATTCCTACCTTTTGGTTTTGATTTCGCCTTTCTATTTCTTGTACCTGTTTTTGCTTTATGTTACTTCTATTAGAGTTCGATTATTTATTTTGTAAGTATGTCTGGGTGTATTCTTTTAATATGTCCATAGAATCTTAACCTGCGTTTTCTAATGTCACTGTGAATATTTGTGTACTTTAAAAAAATGTTATTTGTTCGGGGCGTCGACCCATGTGGATCTTTTGCCCCTACTGGCACCATATTGTATGAACCTGCGTGTAATTGGAATGGCGGTAGTATGGAATGTAGTGTGTGAGGAAAGGAAGATTGAAGACGTCACAAACACCCAGTCCCCATGCCAGGGATATTAATCATTACAATTAAAAAACCTTGATCCGGCCGGGAATCGAACCCGGGGCCGCCGGGTGACAGACGAACGCGTTTCCCCCTACACCCAGACATTTGTGTACTTAGTATTGTTTGAATTCCTGTTTGCTTCTAAATCGGTATTGTCCGTCTACGAGTTTAGGGCCTAGAATTTATTCTATGATTTTGCATTCCTTTTTCTGCTTTTGTGATCAAAATTAGCGTTTGTAGTCCATAAAAAGCATTATAGTTTAATGGCTGTATTGTTATATCTTAGTTCTATGTGCTTGGAGATAATTTTTTTGTCGCAGATGTTTGGGGTTAATCGATACTCAGTTTCCAAGTTTCGACATCTAAATTTCGTTGGTTTCGAGTTCATTTTCCTGAATCGTTTCACCAAGATATTTAAATTCTGATACTGGTTTATTTTTTCTATATTTTTGGTACTAGTTGGTTGCAGGCCATGTACTGTGCCTTTTCAAAAGATATCTGAAAGCCTAAGTTTTCTGCAGTTTCTTGAGTCTCATCTGATTTGGGTCTCTTGAAATGACTTGAGTTAAGATTGCTAGGTCGTCTGCAATTACTAGGCAATCAGTCGCTAATTTTCATCTACCTAAAGTGATTATTATTATTATTATTATTATTATTATTATTATTATTATTATTATTATTATTATTATTATTATTATTATTATTATTATTATTATTAGATTTTACTTAAAAAGTTTCAACTCAGTAACTCAGTAACTCCTCCACTTCCACTGCGTCCGCCACTGTATAAGGAAATGATAGCAATAGACCCTCCAGTTAGTTTCACCCTCTTCTAGCTCTAGAACACTCACGACAGTAGCGCTGACTATATCGTACACCACTTTATGCACACAACAAGAACATGGAACTAATGATCACGATATTCTAAGATCTTCCAGCTAGACCTTGCTGGTGATGTAATTACAGTCAGCAGCTGAGTTACAAAGTTATGAGTTAACGGGGTTGGGCTTTTAATGCTGATGTATATTGGAGTGCGCCAAATTTCTCTTGGACTGCGTCCAGAGGATTTGTTTAATACAGCAGAATTTAATAACAAAATATCCCGCATTACGGACAGCGTACTGCAGTCGGAACAAAGACCGTAATCCGTCCCGATTGCAAGATGAGCGCGCTTACAATTTAAATGATTTGCTTTCAGTAGCTCAGTGAAATTGGAGTTCAGATATCGTTATTAACTTCTTTGTTACGAATGGAAATTAATAAAATGCAATATAAGTAATTATTCTGTATTAGATATATCAAGCGTACAGCTTTCTGGTATTTCTTGTGTCTAATTGCTTTTGCTCTTGACAGAGTTAAATGATATGCATGCATATATAGGCCCTATGTGTGTGGGTGTGTTTTTAGAGTTCTTGTGATATGTTAATTTCTCCCAGTTTTAAATAACGAGGAATAGGTTTCGAAATCTCGTGTAATTTTTAACACTATTCTGCTACTACTACTGGCAAGTGTGGACAAAAACAAACCTGTGGCACAACAACCTAATAAGGGCCTTGGCCTGCCAAGATGACTGCTGACCAGTGTGATGGTTTCCTAAGCCATATTGGCTGGTTTTCTTCAACGAGGCGCTGCCTTTCGTATCTCACGGGACTGATTGTACCTCCTTCCAGCCTAGTCCAGAATCACAATTCCTGGACAGGCTGGGCGTCGAACCCGGGGTCTTTATATTAAGATACAAGCACGCTACCTCTACACGACGAGGCTGGCGCAATGAACGAATTTCACTTTCTTTTAATTGGTTAATGATCCAGAGAGACGCCCGAGTATCAGAATATGCCAAAAGAACTGCCGATAATAATAATATTGATTCTGAACTCCCTTATTTAAGCATTTGATCAGTATGGCGAACGATTGTGTATCGGTATTTCACACCGAAGTCCTGAACATGGGAGAGGAGGCTGTGCAACGTATCAGCCAAGTTCCAAATATATTTGCAGGTGTTTCTGTGTAAATCTGCATTGTTTTCATAGGATTGTACAGGAAAAGTAACACCGAAGATCCATGTACCTCATGTAAATTTGTGGTTCTAATGAGCTAAAAATACACGACATGTGTTATGTAAGACTGGAGTGTCCATTATTGTCCAATTATTTTGCTATTTTTGTATTGTAGTCAGGCTCCTGTGAATTCATCAAAATGCAGGAAAACTTCTATAGAGGAATATAATAAACGTAGATTGCAGAGTCCATTGATTTCTTGTCCCGGCTGTTGTATGTAATTGGCGCGCAAACACTGACCTGTAGAGAATAATGGCGCCAGGCGGGCTCCTTGTTCTTCTTGTTCCGTTCCGTTACGTCACCTTCGTCTTTAATTACTCCACCCTCTCAGCATATGCGAGGGAACGTTATTTGAACTCTCTTTCGTTCTCGTAAAAGATGTAAGGGCACCGAATGGAATGTAATTGGGTTTGTCTTCGAATATGGTCATTTTATTATTATTATTATTATTATTATTATTATTATTATTATTATTATTATTATTATTATTATTATTATTATTATTATTATTTAAAACCTACAACCTGTTTTCCAGTCATTGACCGGGTCAGGGATGGAATGAATGAAGCAGATATAGGCTATCAGTACGATGGGGTCGCCACTCCCAAAGTGATTTATTAATGACTGATAGATGCTAGGAAATGAGAATGGAGAGTGTTGCTGGAATGAAAGATGACAGGGAAAACCGGAGTACCCGGAGAAAAACCTGTCCCGCCTCCGCTTTGTCCAGCACAAATCTCACATGGTGTGACCGGGATTTGAACCACGGTATCCAGCGGTGAGAGGCCGACGCGCTGCCGCCTGAGCCACGGAGGCTCTATTATTATTATTATTATTATTATTATTATTATTATTATTATTATTATTGGCCTTATTCCCAATTACTTCGGGTCATAAATATAGTCGTTGCGCCTCCGAAAACCCCTATGTACCGAGTAAGTTGGCCGTGCGGTTAGGGGCGCGTAGTTATGAGCATGCTTTCGGGAGATAGTGGGTTCGAACCCCATCATCGGCAACCTTGTAAATGGTTTACCGTGGTTTCCCATTTTCACACTGTGCCGTAATTAAGGCCACGGCCGCTTCGTTCCCACTCCTAGTCCTTTCCTATGCCATCGTCACCATAAAACGTATGTGTGTGGTGCGACGTAAAAAAAAAAAAAAGAACGCTGTGTGATAAATGTTGTGGTGGAAATTCAGACCCTTTGAAAAACTCGCACAGTATTGAACCTTAGATGACAAAACCTTACCGGCCAAGGTTCTAAGCCGAAATATTTAACATAGTTGTTTTCACAGGCGCAACGACCATATGCAATAAGCTCAGTGTTACGGCCGGATGCCTTTCCTGACGCCAGCCTTATTGGGAGGGATGTGGTGTGTTGTATGTAAGTGAGGTTGCGTATTAAAATGAAATTAAACTCGTTAGCCGGGCTGAGTGGCTCAGACGGTTGAAGCGCTGGCCTTCTGATCCCAGCTTGGCAGGTTCGACCCTGGCTCAGTCCGGTTGTATTTGAATGTGCTTAAATACGTCAGCCTCGTGTTGATAGAATTACTGGCACGTTAAAGGACTCCTGCGGGACAAAATTCCGGCACCTTGGCTTCTCCGAAAACCATCGAAAGTAGTTATTCGGACGTAAAAAATATTGGAGTGATGATGATGATGACGATGATGATGCTTGTTGTTTCGAGGAACCTAACATCTAGGTCATCGGCCCGAGTGAGTGAGTGAGTGAGTGAGTGAGTGAGTGAGTGAGTGAGTGAAATCGAATTAGGGTGTAGCAAAGGTAATACAGTTAGTTCACGGTTACAATCAGCGGTGTTCTTTTAAGAAAAATACGAGCTTTCAGACAAAGCTACCGGTATCGTTAATCGGTCTACTTTCAGACTGACTTTGATGTACGAGAGTGTACGCTGGGTGAACTCAGGATATCTTATAAATTGGTAGTAGTAGTCATGAAAGTAGCGAGAGTGATAGCTGGTACGAATGGTTGAAAGCAATGGCAGGAATGCACTCGCAGTGAGGAGTTAAAAGCTAAGTTAGGAATGATCTCGGTGGGTGAAGCTGTGTGGGTAAACCGGAATCGGTGGTTACGTCGTGTTAGGCGTAGGGAGGAGGTAAGAGAAGCAGCGGGAGACCAAAGCGACGATGGTTATACAATTATACACTGACTGACAGAGCAAATGCAACACCAAGAAGGAGTGGTTCGAAAGGGATGAAAGTTGGGGAAAAAACAGAGACGGCACGGACGAATAATTGATGTTTATTTCAAACCGATATGCAGGTTACACAATGCGCACGGCATCGACTCAGTAGGATGTAGGACCACCGCGAGCGGCGATGCACGCAGAAACACATCGAGGTACAGAGTCAATAAGAGTGCGGATGGTGTCCTGAGGGATGGTTCTCCATTCTCTGTCAACCATTTGCCACAGTTGGTCGTCCGTACGAGGCTGGGGCAGAGTTTGCAAACGGCGTCCAATGAGATCCCACACGTGTTCGATTGGTGAGAGATCCGGAGAGTACGCTGGCCACGGAAGCATCTGTACACCTCGTAGAGCCTGTTGGGAGATGCGAGCAGTGTGTGGGCGGGCATTATCCTGCTGAAACAGAGCATTGGGCAGCCCCTGCCACAGGCCGCAGCACATGCTGCACGTAGCGGTGGGCACTTAACGTGCCTTGAATACGCACTAGAGGTGACGTGGAATCATACGCAATAGCGCCCCAAACCATGATGCCGCGTTGTCTAGCGGTAGGGCGCTCCACAGTTACTGCCGGATTTGACCTTTCTCCACGCCGACGCCACACTCGTCTGCGGTGACTATCACTGACAGAACAGAAGCGTGACTCATCGGAGAACACGACATTCCGCCATTCCCTCATCCAAGTCGCTCTAGCCCGGCACCATGCCAGGCGTGCACGTCTATGCTGTGGAGTCAATGGTAGTCTTCTGAGCGGACGCCGGGAGTGCAGGCCTCCTTCAACCAATCGACGGGAAATTGTTCTGGTCGATATTGGAACAGCCAGGGTGTCTTGCACATGCTGAAGAATGGCGTGCTGACGTCACTCGGGCTGCGCCTGGACCCCTCGCACGTGCCACATGTCCCTGCGCCAACCATCTTCGCCATAGGCGCTGCACCGTGGACACATCCCTATGGGTATCGGCTGCGATTTGACGAAGCGACCAACCTGCCCTTCTCAGCCCGATCACCATACCCCTCGTAAAGTCGTCTGTCTGCTGGAAATGCCTCCGTTGACGGCGGCCTGGCATTCTTAGCTATACACGTGTCCTGTGGCACACGACAACACGTTCTACAATGACTGTCGGCTGAGAAATCACGGTACGAAGTGGGCCATTCGCCAACGCCGTGTCCCATTTATCGTTCGCTACGTGCGCAGCACAGCGGCGCATTTCGCATCATGAGCATACCTCAGTGACGCCAGTCTACCCTGCAATTGGCATAAAGTTCTGACCACTCCTTCTTGGTGGTGCATTTGCTCTGTCAGTCAGTGTACTTAAGGCTAAGAGGTGTGAAACTAAGCGTGGCCACAGAACTATCCTGGAGGGCTTAGTTAATTAACAGAGGCTTGCAGACAGAACGCTTGAAAGTGCAAGAGTCTATAATGAAGATGTGCATATATAATGTATTATTATTATTATTATTATTATTATTATTATTATTATTATTATTATTATTATTAACAGTTTTAATTATTTTGTCTGCCACATGCCGAAACAGGTCATTATAATTAACTCGAACCTCCTGAACATGAAAACTTTCTAACATGTAACTTTTTGTGTGTGAAAGATGCGTGTTTACTTCTGGTAAAAACGCCGAAATATTTCGTTTCTTTAACACATTATTCTAATTCCGTAAGTGATGTACATAACTGACAATGGATATGGTCATAATATGCCTGAATTGTTTACCTCGCTGTATGACAACTTTTATTATAATTTGGGTCCACCGTATTCA